>NC_056743.1:1969480556-1969565726 GCF_019279795.1 Protopterus annectens | reverse complement strand
CGACAATATTTAGTATCCCCCATTTTCCTTTCCCATTTTTATTTGTTATTTCTGTTCCCTTCCCCCTTTTTCATACCTCCTTTCCTTTCCTTCCTCTATCCCCTCCCCCCTCCTCCCTTTCCCCCTTTCTCCTTTCTACATTTTTATTACCCTTTCTTTTCTAGGTGGCCTTAGAACATATATACATTAATATTTACATTGTCTCTAACTTTTTCAAGATGTTAGATCATGAACTAGGACATTTTCTCACTATTTTAAATGTATTTTATAAATAGTATAGGAGGATAGTATATATATAGGAATTGGGGTATTTTCTACTATGATAATAAGATCTAAATATGGTTATCTTTGTCATGTTTTTATGCTTTGCTTATTTGCACATATACACTGAATCTGTATTGTTTCTATAGAAAAGGCACCTAGGTGTCAATGTCTTAACCCTGCCTTATATGGTTATGGCTTCCTGTCTAATTAATCCATCATGCTTAATTGTTTAATTTTATTGTTTAATTGCCTTATTAAGTGATCCTTTGCTGTATATAAGGATAGGGTCTAATTCCTTTTATTTGTAACCTGATGAAGCGCACGTTATATGTGCGTGAAAGCGCTTGTTCTTTTATCAATTAAATAAGTTGTTTGATTTTAACTTCGTGGTGGTTCCAGTGTTTTTCAACTTAAATCAGATAGATATGTACTTCTGACACAGAGATGTTAAAATGTATGTTAGTTGTTAGCCTGGGAAATGAAGGCAAGTGACACACACTGATGTAATCTGAGCTAACACAGCATTAATGTTGATTATTCAGACCTGTCTCATAGAAAGACCTTTTCATGTTGTGTGTGTCTGTGCATCTAACAATATCCACTCATCTGCATTTGCTTTGCTAATAGTAAGGAACTAGGGAAATGTAAAATTGTTCACATATAGATGGGAATATAGTATATCTGTCTGATGTCTGTGTGGTCAGCAGTGCTCTGAGTATCAGGCATCTCTACATTTAATGTTGATTTGAAGCCCTTTATCCAAGGTTTGATCACTTCTATTTTGTATCTTATTCTAGTATTACATATGTTTTGTTTTAATTATTCTGTTCTGTTGGAGTTATAAGAGTTCCCCTTCCCACTCACCCAGTCCTTGTTGTGTTCTTAAATTTGGTGGCATTTGAGTTGCCCGCCCCTACTATAAGACTCATTTTGGACACTCCTCCCAGTCCCATCCCATCATGTTATTCTACTCAGTAGAGAGAGAGCATTTGGGAAGCCCCCCTTGGTTTCCCAAACATAAATTATGTTTCATCCCTTCTCACTTACAGTAATAAAATAATTCTACTGTATTTGTGGTGCTTCCTACTTTATTAGTTTATTTTGCTTTTGCTGCTGTTCTTAAAAGTGCTCAATTGCACTTATTCTGCTGCATTTATTACTGCTTGTTAGTAGTCTGGTTAAATTGTAACTGATATTCTAAGTCTTTTGGTTTAATAACTTGGGCTTCAGGCCAGCTATTTTACATTAAGAAGGTTTGTGGTTCCCACTCTTGTGGGAGAAGAGGGTAGATTCTGCCCTTCTGAGCTGGGAATTGTTGGTTAAAGGCTTATTGTGCCTGCTTATTTGCACTGTTTCTTTCTGAAACTGGTGCACCTTGTTTGATGTAGCATAGACTAGATTCAGACCTGCTGAATCTAGCTTTGTCTTTATAACTTGAGCTCTAATCCAGGTCATCTTTTTTGGAAAGGGTTCCCCCGCACCCTAGTGGCAGGAGTATGCAGTTAGAACATGTCTGATTGAAGACTGCTGGAACGGGGCTCAGTTCTGAGGTTTTTTTATTGGTTAATTGGTTAATTTGTGTAAATCAGTTTGATCTGGCTTGCTACTGTTATATTTAAGTGTGTATCTGTTCTCCTGTGTTAAATTGACCTAAAGAGTTAAAATATCTTTAGCATAGTCTGGTTACAGGTTTTTCTGCATTCAGATCTGTTTGTGTGATTCCTGTGTTTCCTGCTACACCATCTTGTGTTGGCCAGGGCCTGCCTGCACTTAATGGGAGTAAGTGAACTGTTAATCATGACAAGTGGAGTACCACAGGGTTCAGTCCTGGGTCCTCTCCTGTTTGGTATCTACTCCTCTGAAGGACAGGCTAACGCAGAAGATCTTTGGCTAATGAAGTTCACAGATAACTGCAAACTAGGAGTCATAATTGAAACTCCTAACAATGTGGACATCCTACAAAAGGGCCTCACTGAGACAGATGCCTGGTGTCAAAGCCATGGCCTCAAGCTCAATGCCAAAAACTGCATTGTCATCCCTTTTGGTAAAAACTCTGCACCCATGAACTACCACATAGGCAGTAGTCTACTTAACACCGAAAGTCTGATAAGAGACCTTGGGACACAGGTGGACAGTAGTCTCTCCTTTGATAATCACATCGCCACAGGAGTCAGGAAATCCTTCTATGTGGCACACCTCATCACAAAAGGTTTCTCATCCAGGAAAAAAGAGGTCATTGTTCCTGTCTGCTCGTCACTCATTAGACTCATTATAGAATACAATGCCCCTTTTGGTATGTACATCACAAGACATCTACAATAACTGGAAAAGCTGCAGAAATACCTCACAAAGAGGATTACTGGCCTCAAACAGATGCCCTATGCAGACCGTCTCAAAAACTCCAGCTTTACTCAGTCGCATATCGCCTACTCAGAAGCTATCTCTGCCTAACATACAAAGCTATGTCAAACCCAGAGCTGTTGGACATGCTCCACTTAAAAAAATCCCAATCCCTCCGAGCTACATGCTCTAGGGACCTAAACCTTGTCACAACAATAAACAGAACATGCTGGAGGATAGATTCCAGTCCCAGAGACTTCCCATACTCTGGAACAAACTACCTATCTATATCAAACAAATAGGAAATTCACCCCGGGGATCACTTCTGTGGCTCTGCTTGACAGGAGCACAGGTAAATAATTTTCTTGGGTGCTGAAAGCCTGGGTACCTTTTTGGCTAGTCTTATAAAGGCCCTAGGCCCAATAGCCTAGTACCCACCTATGAACCTATGTTTGGAACTGGTCTGGCATAGGGTGTTGAGCTAAGAGCTCAGGGACAAGGGTTGTTTGGTCAGTTCCAGTGTCTCTCTTTTACCTTTGTTTTTGGGGTATTTAAAACCAGTATCTGTGTGGGTTTGCACTTGTTTGCCTGTTGCACACCACTGCAGTGCTGTTTTAACTCTTTGCAAGGTATCTCTGTTGCATTTTCCCTTACCACCACTCCTGTGTAAGTGAGGCCCTCGCCTGCAGCTACTGTATTGATTTTATCCAGCCATACTCACACATATAGGTACTCTCCTCAGATAGTAACCACTCCACTATCACTGACCTCTGTTCCACAGATTCTGATAACCATTGTGAGCCAGTGTAGCAACTGCCTGATGTACACAGACAACCCTCTACTACTACCATCTAAGAACACAGTATGTAAGAGATGCAATCACATTAAGAACCTAGGATCCTTGCTGTCTCAGTCAAAAGCCAATACATGATTGACAGACCATGATGCTTTGCCACAGATGGCCTTCATCTGTTTCCCCTGGGCTTTAGGCTTCTGGCAAAGGCTCCTGCCTCCTCCATTGTGCCTATTTTAGCCAAAGTCATGACCACAATATTGCCAACATGAACAATTCATATAAATGAAATTAAAGGTCATGCTGCTAAATGCTAGGAGTTTTATCTTGAAACTGCACTCATTGCAAGCATTCCTTGCCCTAGAGGATGCTGACATTTGTGCAGTCACTGGAACCTGGTTCACAGCTGTGGAGAGCACCCTAGCCTTTCCAGGTTATTCATCCTACCATACTTTCAGACACCAAATGGAGGGCTACAAAGCCAAACAAGGTATAGTTCCAATATTTATCGAAGACATACACACCTCCAGGCTGGTCAAACAGTACGACACACTGGAGACACTGCAAGTGCAGTTAATTGTTGACAAAACACATATTCAAATCATAGCTAGCTACAGATCCTCAACCATGACGCAGGACACCCACACCACCTATCTAGACTTACCTCACTCCATCAAGATTCAACCCTCTGCCCTGATCCTGGTTGACCTTAACTACCCAACCACAGAGTGCAGGACCTATTCTAGCCAAAACATGAATGGCCAGAGATTCCATGACATTGTCAATGGCAATGCATTGGATTTGCTGGTTGACACCCTTACAAGAGGTGAAAATATCTTGTGCCTGGTCCTAATCAACATGAGTAGGCAGTGTAGCACCCTTACAGTGTCATCCTCCTTGGTACGATCCAACCATAAAGCCATCACTTTTGAAGTCACCATCTCCCCTGACCCCCCCTTGTCAGGATCACACAAAAAAAAACATGTCTGAAGCTGACTACAATCTCCTCAGAGCAGGTATAAGGAGCTGCGCAGCCTCCGTCCCTTCAGTTGGAACTAGCACTAATATCCAAGCCTACACTAGGAAATATATGAGCACCTACATAGCTGTACGGACTCAGCAATACCTGATAGGACCAAAGCATCTTCCTCATGGAAGAGTAAACCTGTCTGGTGGACAGCAGCAATAAACAAAGTCTATCATAGAAGGAGGTAATTGCTGTTCAGGGCCAAGAAGGAGCAGTTGCCAAGTTTGAAGCAATCTCTCCTTTGTTTGAACAAGCAAATAAGGTCACTGGTGGCATCCTGTAAGGTTAACTTCAAGTCCAAATTTGCCTTGTCCACCAAGGACAATCACAAAGCCTTCTTCACATATGTCCACAGTCTCAAAGGCAATACCCAAATCTGCTCTAAACTGGTGGTCAATAACACCACATACACAAACGCCATAGATATAGCCGACCTGCTGGCAGACAGGTTCAGTGAAAACATCCCCCTTCCCCCATCAGTACACCAGGACATAGAAAAACAAAACACAAAGACTCTAGACTAAGATGAAAAGTGTTTGATAGCTTTACTGGTGTCTCCTGGTACCTCGGCTAAAAAGTCTTCAAGGGATAACTTATACACCAAAAGCACATCTTTATATACAAAATCACCACCAGTACATTGATTAATTAATTGTAATGACATCATGAATTACAGCAATTCCATGTAAAGTAACATTTTCCTTTTCTAAAAAACCCTGTTAATATCCTCTCCTAATCTGGACGCAAATATAATTTACCCATTTTATGTGTGAATAAACTTTTAAATAAACCTTTACATTAAATTTTATGCATTAATATCATCCGCCAGGTGAAACCTGAAGTAAAAATAATATATTATTAAAATACTAACATCAATTACACCAGGACATCCCCAGCACCCCCCCCCCATCACCATGAAGCAGGTCCTTAATGCCCTCTCAAAGGCAAAAAATAAAGTTTCCATGGTAGCCAATGCCTGTATCCTACATGAACTCAGGCATAAGCTCTCAGCTCCATTAGACACCCTATTCAATCACAGCCTAAGCACCAGCTTCATCTCAGCTGCATGGAGGACAACCACTGTCATCCCTCTACACAAAGGTGGAGCATCCACTGACCCAGGCAATTATAGGCCCATCAGCCTAACTAGCCTGATCTGCAAGGCCATGGAATGCTTTATCATGGACCTTATAAACAAGGACATTGGTAACCTCCAAACACTGCACTCCACACAGTTTGGTTTTGTCAAAGGGAGATCAAAGCTGTTAAATGTGGTTGACATCTTCAAAACATCACCAAAGCCATGGACAAGGGGAAGACAGCACACAGTGCCTATCTTGAAGTAGCCAAAGCCTTTGACACTATTCCACACTTGGGCATAATACATAAACCCTCCCAGCTAGGTATCAGCCCATATGTTACCAGATGGGTAGCTAACTGGTTCACTGATAGAACCCACTCAGTCAAAGTAGGGAAAGGCACCTCTAGTAGTAGACCCATAATTAGCAGTTCACCCCAAGGATCATTCTTGGGGCCTCTACTGTTTGGCATATAATTGTCTGAGGTGCAAGCCACAACCAGTGGTCAGTGGCTGACCAACTGTGCAGATGACTGCAAGCTGGGTGCTGTCTTAAATTCCTGTAGTGATGTGAACATCCTCCAAGGGTGCCTTGCCCAAACTAATGACTGGTGCCAGAAGAATGGCCTCAAAATGAATGCAGAGAAATGCATCATTATCCCCTTTGGTGAAATTGTCATCCCCACTATGTATGACATTAATAACAACATACTACGCATGCAATTAGTTGTGAGAGACATGGGCACCCAGGTTGATAACAACCTGACCTTTGACCACCGCATTGCCTCCATAGTATAGAAGGTTGTCTACATGGCCCACCTCATAAATAAAGGTATGTCATCAAGGAACAATAAGGTCATAACATCCCTGTACACCTCCCTTATCAGACCCATTATCGAGTACAATGCCCCCTTCAGCATGTACCTTGCCAAGCACATGCAGCAGTTGAAGAGACCACAGAGATTCCTGACCAGGAAAATCCAGGGTCTCAAACACCTATCCTATAGAGATAGACTAAAAGAACTGTCCCTCTACTCAGTCCCATACAGACTGCTCAGAGGTGACCTGCGTCTGGCATACAAGGCCATGTCCGACCCAGCCTTGATGGAGTTGCTGCATATCCATAAGACAAACTAAACTCGTACAACCTGCATGCAAGGCCTTAACCTGGTCTGTCACATGAATAGAACTTATTATTTGCAGGATAGATTTCTGTCCCAATGACTCAGCCGTCCCTTAATAGAGTCCCTCTCCATGTCATGCAGACTACCTCTCTAGGCCTCTTTAAGAGGAACCTGGACAACTGGATGGGAAACAGAACATACACCCTTGGGATCACACTGTGTCCCTGCTGGACAAGGGAAACAGGTGTTGACTTTGAAGGAACATGGGAAAAATCTTGGCTAGGACTATAAGGTCCTCCTGCCCAATAGCCTAGTATCATCCTGTAAACCTCTGAACCTACTACCGTAGATGTTTGCTGTAATTATTTCATACTGTCCTGCAATGTTGTCTGAAATTATTCCCTGTGAATCTGAACTCTGCATTGTTTAAGTATTGCCTTGTTCCTTTATTAGTTATTAAATATGGGTAAGCCTTGTAATTGTGTCTGGTCTGTATGGAACTAAGCAAGCTCTTAGTGTACTTGCATGTGTGAGACACTGTATAGCCCACTCCAATAGGCTCAGTCTTTGTCACACTTACCATTTGGCTAATAGGCACATCACACAGTAGGATTCATCACCCATTGGTAAGGGCCTTACAGTAGCTGATAAAGAGCTGGATGGTGGCAGTCAGAAAGTACAGTTGTGTACCTACCATAAATGTATATGTTCAAGTGTATTCACTGTTGCAGTCATTACACTTGGGTTATCCTGCTGGCAGGCTACCCGCAGTCAGCCAGAATTCCAAAGTCTAGGTCCAGTGTCAGTTGCTGTCACCTCTTCCATGACGTTAGTGCGTCAGGGGTATAAAAGATGCAGCCAACGCCATTTTCTTCAGATTTTCTTGCCCCAGATGTCAGGTGCCCCCAAATAGGTAGGCTAAAAAATTATACCAAGAAGCATGCATGTACTAAAATAAACATTTCCTTCATCTACAAGCAAATACACCACATAGGTTGTATAGAATAGAGAAGTACAGAAAAGTCCCAGCAAAGAAAATGGGGGGTGGTGGGTGGGTAACCTGGACTGCAATAGTGAATACACTTGAACATCTACATTTATGGTAGGTACACAACTGTACTATGTTCATCGTGTTTCACTGTTGCAGTCATTACACTTGGGTTGAATCCCAAAGCTGAGGTTGGGTGGCTGGGCCTAAATAGGATTAGGAGGCTACAAGGCCCTGCAGAACTGCAGTGGCAAAGCCTGCTCTGGATTTAGAGTAGAGAGGTAAGTGGTAGTGCTTGGTGAAAGTGTGCACTGAACTCCAGGTTGCAGCATCTAGAATGCCTTTGGTTGGTACTCCTCTGAGGAAGGCTGCTGAAGTGGCTGCTGCTCTGGTTGAATGTGGCCTAATGCCCTTAGGCACTGATTTGCCATGTTGTGAATAGCAGAAATGAATGCAGTGTCCTATCCATTTTGAAATAGTCGGCTTTGAGATAGGCTTTCCTTGTGATCCTGCAGCATAAGCCATAAACAGTTGCTCAGTTTTTCTGAAAGCTTTTGTTTTGTCCAAATAGAAGTGTAGCTGTCTGTGTATGTCCAAAGCATGCAGATGTCTCTCCCCTTTATTCTGGGGATTTGGATAAAATGTTGGCAAATGAATGGTTTGGTTAAGAGCCACACTGGATACTACCTTTGGCATAAATGTTGGGTTTGTCCTTAGTGAAACCCTGTCCTGATGAAAAATGATGAAAGGTTCCACTGCCATTAATGCCTGTAACTCTGAGACTCTTCTTGCTGAAGTTATTGCTAGGAGCAGAGCAGTTTTCCATGATAAGAATTTTATATCAGCTGTATTGGCTGTCTCAAAAGGAGGCAGTGTGAGCTTTTCTAAAACAAAATTGAGGTCCCATGTAGGATTTGGTGCTCTCCTTGGGGGTCTTATGTTTTTTGCCCCTCTGAGGTACTGTCTTAGTAGTTGATGAGAGAAAATAGGAGGTTCCGTATTGTACTGAGCTGAAATGGCAGAGGCATGGATCTTAACTGATGAGAAGGATAGGCCTTTGTCCAGCATCTCAGTTAGGTATTGCAAAATCTGAGGTATATTTGGAACAAGTGATTCGAGTCCTTGTGCCTGGTTCCAAGCACAAAATCTCTTCCATTTTTCTGCATAAGATTTCCTAGTGCTGGGTCTCCTGGCTTCTAAAATGACATCCATAACAGCTTTAGAGAGAGGTATGGTCTGCATGGCTATATTATCTGCCATGCAGCCAGATTTTAGGTTCTGAGTTGACTGTGCAGAATCTGATTGTTTTGTTGAGTCAGAAGATGAAGAATTTGAGGTAAAGCCCAGGCTGGGCCTTGAGACAAGCTCTTTAGGATTGGGTACCAGTGCTGGTGTGGCCAGTCTGGGGCAATCAGAATAATTTGTGGCTTCTCTTGTCTGACTTTTAGGAGCACCTTGGGAAGAAGAGGAAGTGGAGGAAAGGCATAAACTGTCAGTGTTTTCCAGCTGAAGGATAGGGCATCTGCTTTCCATGCTTGTAAGTGATAAGTTCTTGTGCAGAATCTCTGTAGTTGGCAGTTGTGAGGGGAGGCAAAAAGATATGTGTCTGGGCATCCACATTTCCTTGTTATCATGCTGAAGACCTGTGGATTTAGTTTCCATTCATGAGGATCCATGAGATTTCTGCTTAGTTCGTCTGCCAGAGTATTTTTTCTTTCCTGGCAGGAATTGTGCCTGCAGATGTACTTGATAGGTCAGAGCTGTGTTCCACAAAGTCATGGCTTGCCTGCAGAGGGGGTAGGAATGTGTGCCCCCTTGCTTGTTTATGTACCACATAACTGTGGTATTGTCCGTCTTTAGTAATAGTTGTCCTGGATGTAGTACATCCTTGAAGGCTGTCAGGGCATGCTGTACAGCTAGCATCTCTTTTTGATTGATGTGAAGATGCATTTGTTCCTTGGGCCACGTGCCATGTGTGCCCACCAGGCATAATCCAATGCATCTGTTGTTATTGTCTGCCTGGCTGTGGGTAAGGTGAAAGGCTGTCCCTTGTTGTGGTGACAGGCCAGTGCCCACCATCAAAACTCCTGTTGCAGGCAGGGAATAAGAGTTATTATTGTTTCCAGGCTGTGGCAATGTTGAGTCCAAACACTTTTTAGATACCATTGTAGTTTCCTCATATGCAGTATTGCATATGGAATTAGTAGAATGCAGGATGCCATGAAGCCCAGAGCCTGCAGAATTTTTCTTGCCGGGAGCTGGGTCTTTGTTGCCATCATTTGAAAGTAATGAGTCAGTTGCCTTTGCTTGTCTGGTGTGAGATAAGCAATCTGGGCAGTTGTATTTAAGCTTGCACCCAGGAATATTATCTCTTGAGAGGGCACTAGTTTTGACTTCTTTTCATTTACTGTGTACCCTAGGCAAATTAGTAATCTTTTTACAAACGCCAGATGCTTTAGTAGAATGTCCTTGCTCTCTGCTTGAATAAGACAGTCTTCCAAGTAGGGATATATTTGAATTCCTTTTTGTCTGCAAAATGCAATTACTGGTGCCAGGCATTTTGTGAAGACCCTGGGCGCAGTAGATAAGCCAAAGGGAAGTGCAGAGAATTGGTAATGCATTGAGCCAGCTATGAATCTGAAGTATCTTCTGCAAGATTGTCTGATTGGGACATGCAGGTATGCCTCCTTGAGGTCCAAAGTAACCAGCCAAGCCTTCTTGCCCAGCATGGGTAGAAGTTGCTGCAGTGTTAACATTTTGAATTTTGGAATATCCAGGAAAGTATTTAGGATTGACAGGTCCAGTATTGGTCTCCAGGCTTTGTCCTTTCCGGGTACCAGGAAAAGTCTTGAGTAAAATCCTTGTCCCTGTTCTTGCTGTGGTACTCTTTGAATAGCTCTCATGTCCATGAGAGCAGAAATTTGTTTTTGTGCCTCTGCCCACTGGTTTTGTGGCAGGTCTGGCATACCTTTTGATTTTGGAAGGGTGTGAAAGTGGAACCTGTAACCCTGAGAAACAATATTCAGTACCCATTTGTCCTGGGTGATCATGTGCCAATTTTGTGAGAAAAGTACTAGCTTTCCCCCTAAGGGTGCTGCCAAAAGGTAAGTGCTTGGCATTTGTAGAGGGAAGTCATTGGGACTGTTTCCTCTAAGGTTGTGATTTGTCTTCTCCTCCTTTGGGGGCTGAAGCACCTCATTGTTTAGGTCTGTATGAGCCTTGGGGCTGAGATCTGCCTCTTGGGCATCTGTGTCTGCCTCTTTGTGGCCTGTCTGCCACCGGAAAGGACCAATTTTTAGAAGGCCAGTTTCTGCTAAATCTAGGTGGCTGAACCTGTAAGAAATCCTTTACTGTCTGCATTGACTTTGCTTTATCCTCCATTTTCTTTAACACCTCTTCTGCCTTAACACCAAACAAAGTATCATGCTGTAGTGGAGCATCCAATAATTTTACTTTAACATGATCAGGTAAACTTTGTTCTTTTAACCAAGCATGCTTTTGAATGACAGAGCCTGTAACTGTGGCTCTGCAAGAAGCCTCTAATGAATCAAAACCACATTGCAGAGTATACTTTCCCACTTGTTCAGCTGCATGCAATAAATCCTGCATTTCCTTATTGTCAGGACATTCTGAGTTTGTAAGCATTTTCTGTTTTAACAAAGACATTAGGTTTGTTTGTGTCTTTCAGCTTTTCCCAGTTAGGGGGCCGCCACAGCGGAACTCCCATCCGCTAATGTTCAGTAGTGGATTTTTACATACCGGGTTACTAGCCCTGATGCACAACCTTCAACGAAGGCACACCCCATTCACGTATGCCTCCACACAGAAGACGCTCTAGCTGAGAATCGAACGGGACAACGTCTTGCTATGAGGCGACAATGCTACTGCAGCACCACCACTGCAGTTGATATTTAAGCATGTGAAACTGGCAGTTTAAAGCCCTTACAGCTAAAGTAGCAGAAGTGTAAACTTTTTTCCCCCATCTATCCAGAGCCCTCAAATCCCTATCAGAGGGGACTGGGTTTTTTGCAGTGGAAGCCTTAACCCCTTTGGGACCCTGAGAAATTGTTTCTGGGTCAGCAGTAGGGATTCTATAAAGAAATTTATGAGAGTCTGGGACCCTGTAGTACCTGTCTGGTTTGATTGGTGCAGGGGGTAAAGAATCAGGAGACAAACTGGTTTCAGAGAAAACATCATCAACAATACCAAGCACAGGGGGGATAGCCAGGGGCCTGTGCTGAGGCAATAAAGAAAGTCTGTGAACCTTTTCTTGGATTCTGAATAATCATGGCTCTCCCAGTGGAAATGCTCCCTCATGGTGTGCAAGGTTTTCCCAAAAGAGTAATCCTCAGGTGGAGAGGCTAAAGGTATAGATTCTTCTGCATCAGAGTCCTCATAGTGAGGGAGAGAATATCCCTGGGTCTGAAGAGGAATCTGAGGGAATAGAAACCTGGTCAGAGGAGTCATAGTCAATGTCTTGCCTAGGCCTTTTATCAGGAGGGGGATGGGAACCCCTGATCAAAGTAATTAGGTCTTCGGCCATTTTAAGCATCTGTTTCTTTGGCACGGATGACTGTTCAGGAGAATGCTGTACTTGTTTCCTTGTCTTTAATGGTGTTTTTGACTTTGACTTGGCTGTTGTAGTGTACTTAATAGTAAGCTGTGAATGTCTGAAAACAGCCTCAGAAACCGATGCCTGCTCAGCGGCTCTGGACCCATCTGAAGGAATAGTTTCCGCAGGCCCAGTACCTTGAGTTTCCAGAGGCCTAGGTGTCTCCACGTGGGAGTCAGATGCAGCCTGTGGCTCTGAGGTAACGGGTGTCAGGGGCTGCAAAAGCACCTCACTGAGAACCGGCGAACCAGCGACTGGCCTAGAAGAGGCTTCATCGCCGGTTTTGGACCTCGAATGCCTGTCCTTTTCTTTGTCTTTGCATTTTTTATGAATTCCGGTCGTCAGTTGTTCCGACGGCATTATGTAGTTAAATCCTCAGTCAAAGTAATGTAAAGCAAAATCAAACTGACGTTTAATAGTGCATTGGTTGAATCTAGCACAAAACTGACAACTAGCAACATCATGGTCAGGGCCTAGGCAAGGAATACAGTAAGAGTGAAAATCCTTATGAGGTATTTGCTTCCCACAAGAAATACAATTGTTAACTTTTACTGACATCATCTGGAGCAAGAAAAAGTTTCCCCAACGGGGTACTTAGCTTTATTGAAAACTTCGGTTCTGAAATTCAATTTTGAAAATCTCAGGAGTCGGCCGACCGGCACTTGCGAACTGCTTTTGCTTCGGGCACTGCGCGGCAAGAAAGACTGAAGAAAATGGCTTTGTGATTCATAAATCAAATCTCAAAGTGCATGTGTCAGCTACTTGGGCAGGGACACAAAGCACAGGTCAGACAGAGAGGGTGATGGATGTTTTGGCTTGTGCACTCTGCTGAGATGTTAACCATATAGCTGTAACAGTGGGGAGTCTTATTGGGGATCTGGAGAGAGAGAGGGAGAAACCAGACCCAGACTAACTCTGATCTCTGTGTGCTCTGAAGGGTAATTGTACTTTACTGTGTGTGTATTTGTCATCCTCCCATTGTGTACATCCCTCACTGGTGGTAGTAGTGAGGACTGAGGCTCCTTGATCACTGGGTCAGTGCAGGGGAGTCACACTGACAGTATGTACTGGTGGATACAGATGGCATATCATATCAGGTACCTTCATTGAGCCCATCTCAGTCTGGCAACGTCATACAGGATTACTTCACAGATTGTCCAGGTCTCCCTGACCATTCCTGACATATTCTGGCTAGGTCAGTGTGTACTCCACACCTGTATATAAATGCCTGACACCTATGGTTAGCATACCTGGTGAGCCCCTGCAGCAGAACATCAGGTTATAGATACTAGTAGTGGAGGGATGCTGGCTCTGGCTCAGCAGCAGTGTATACATACATACTGAGCATGCAACGTAAGGGAATGGATACAGTACCAGATACTCATGTACTATTACTGTGTCCCCAGGGGTCTGGCATGTCACAGGCACATTCCCCAAACCAGGTGGACAACCATCACGTATTGTCCACCTGGTGTGTGGGAATACACATTTGTCTGGCAGGGGGATCTACATCTATCAGGCACATGTACCCATTTTGCAAACATCTGGGTACTGCAGATGTCAGACACCTATGAGGAGGTCACCCTACACCACATATGCACTGCTCTCTGTTATTGTGTACCCCATATGTTCCTGAAATGTCCACATGCACCTGTAATAGCACTCATCTATTTGTCAGATGTAGGCTGGATGACACAGTACTGTAATATTTCCAATAGGGTAGTGATGTATGTGGACACATAACAACACAGTCTGTCACGGTGGTCAGGCCATTTCTGGTAGTCCTGCTACCATCCCAGGTTACTATGCTATGGGCCCTGAGCAGCTATATGGCCAGGCCACGTCACTCCATGTGTATCCCAGGCAGCAGCTGATGTCCCCATCAAACAGGCACACAAGTGGTATCCCAAGGGTGTATGTGTTATTAACCATCCATCTGACCAGGTTACACCTGCAAAGGTTTAGATAGCTACCCTGCCTGATGTGGACATGGTGCCCATTCAAGAGCAGGCTGATTGCATGTGACACACATGTGAGCTCCCAACAAGGCCAATCCAGGTCACTCACCAGGTTGAGGGCATGTGTGTGTGTGTGTGTGTGTGTGTGTGTGTGTGTGTGTGTGTTAACACAGTGAAGCATGACTTGCACTCATGCAGCAGTCCCAGCAATGTGGACTCCATCACTGTCTTGCATGCCACAGTAAAGTCACTCCTGAGGAGTATGTATGACACCACATACAGGGTTGGCTTTATAGCCTATAGGTGTATGGTAGATGTTTGATAGCCTGGTATTCACTAGTGGGGAACCTCTGTGATGTCCCCAGCTGCTGCATGTGCTGTGTGATGCGAATGATGAATGGAGGATTATGCACATTAATGGGCCTCATTTGGGGGGAACATGAAACATCAGGATCAGGGGGCAATGCATGCTGTAATGCCAGTATGTTGTCAATACCCACACAGATACTGTACTAATAGATGGCAGGGGTGTAATGTGGGTCTTTGCAGTGGATAGTGCTAGCAAAAGTGGATGTGCAGGGCCTGTACATAATGGTGGGCAATATATGCGGTCCTGTGATGTGTTCCCCTGTTCGTGTCTTTCAGGTGGGATGTACCGCAGATGCAACACACTCTTCTGAGATGCCAAGACTGCGGCAATCATCAATGCCCTCAGACTCCATCACAGGGTAATGTTGGGAAGGAGACTTCAAAACCTGCAGGAATGCACTGCTCTATGGGTGGAACTGGTAGTGACAGTCAACATATGGGACAGGACCTACAAACAATCTGGTACACAATGCACAGTAAAGAGCTGCAGCTGTGCCCAGGGACATTGCTGGCACAAGTGGAGGGCCTGCTACTCAAGCACCACTCACAGCCACTGAGGAGTTCCTCACAAACCTTGGTGGAGCCACCGCCTCCCAGGAAACCATCACTACATATGTCGTGGAGGTGGGTGGCACAGAGTCAACAGATGAGGAACATGCAGGTAAGGCCCCAGTGGGCATCACATCAATACTGTAGCATTCATAGTGGCAGCCTTTGCATATCTGAATGCATATGTCAAGTCAAACTGCATTTTCAGGTGGGGTGTTGTTATGCACACAAGTGCACACCTTTTGTGAATGTCTGCCATTTGGGTAGTATTACAGCTTGTACTGTACATGTTCATGGTTGCACATATCCTGTACCAATGCCACATATGTGGGTGTGCTGACAATACCTCTCCCCCACAACTACATAGGTCCTTATGGTGAGGCTGGGGAACAGCAAACTGAAGCTGGTGAGTGTGGAACTGTCTTGTTGTGGCTCACCAATACCATAGGCATGTTGAGGGCAGCCAGTTTTCCATGCACACAACTGTTACGCTTAGCCATATTGCAATAGGTACATGTTTACATGTGGTGGGGTTAACTGCAGTGCATCACATTGGTCATCATGGGACCCTATTCGAATAAGCTGTAACATATTGGCACATACTGTTGTATAGCTGTTGCCACTGCGCTATACAGGGGTACATTAGTATTGTGTACACAGGTGGACTGTGTGTTAGGTGAAGGTCCATAACATAGTGCCACTCCTCACATATCTCACAGGTGTATAGCAGTAGCAACATTAATTGGACCTAGCTGCACTGCATTTTGTTGAGGGCCTGTCCAGAGTGCATCTGTTGTGGTCTGAATGTGTGCCATGCATGTCATCATTCAGAGCGTGCGGTCTGTATAATGTCTTTTTGCCAACTCGTGTATGTGTGTGTGTGTGTGTGTATATCAGCAAACATAGTGCAGATAATAATTTACATATGTTGTCTTCCCCTCACATGTGAACATGGGGGTTGGATTATCTCCTCCTCACAACTTGATCTCCCCCTCACAACTTGATGTCAGTGTCTTATTGGACTCTGATGATGATGGTGGTCATAGTGGGGCACAGGTGGGGGTTGTTGGGGACTAAATCTGTACCATTGGTTGACATCCCACTTCCACCATCAATGTTCCTGCTGCCTAGTCCCTGGCAGCCACAGATATTGGATGGTCAGAGGGTGGTGGCATACAACAGGCTAGTTTGGCAACTATGGCATATGTGAGTGTAGACACTAGCCATAGCCAGAGAGCTGGTGAGGTCCCACACAGGCATATTGACAGGCGTGTTCAAAGGAGGACTGCTGCCCATCCTGTCAGAAGTGTCACAGCAGGTGTCGCCCGACTCATGTTTCAGTCCATCATGGAGGCACAGGCATGTTCTGAACGTTACACCAGACAGATACTCAGGGTCATAAATGCAACACTTCCTGCCATGCGTGACAACCTCCATGACATTGATGATGCCGTACGTCATTTTGCTGATGTCGTGGATACACTGTGGGGTGAGACATTGTCAGTGTAGAACTGTGCAATGTCTGTGCTTGAGCATGCGGTTGGAGTAGGGCATTGGACATGTGGACATAGGTGAGCAACATGATAAGCTGAGAGCCCACACGGCTGTGCACATTCACACTCCAACAGTGGCAGTACCACCAGCACTACCAAAGGGAGGGTGCTGTCCACACCACAACATAGCAGGCCATGGGCATGTGGTCCTGGCCAGTCCTGTCAGGAAAGTACAGTTGTGTACACTTACCATAAATGTAGATGTTCAAGTGTATTCACTATTGCAGTCATCACATTTGAATTATCTGCCTGCAGGTAGCCCTCAGCTGGCCTGAATACCAGAGTCTTGGGATTTCTGCGTCGGATGCTGTCACTTCTTCCATTATGTCAGGTCATCAGGGGTATAAAACATGCAGCCGATGCCATTACATCAGTTTTTCTGGCCCCAGATGTCATGTGCCCCCACAATAGGAAGCAATTATATGATGTGGAACACCCCCAGCAAAAAGCAAATACACATAGTATAAGATATGCCAAACCAAAACGATTAGTGAAAGCAAAGACAATCAGGGGGCTGGAGGGAGGGTAACCAGGACTGCAACAGTGAATACACTCAAACATTTACATTTATGGTAAGTGTACACAACTGTACTATGTTCTTTGTGTTTCATTGTTGCAGTCATCACATTTGGGTTGATTCCCAAAGCTAAGGAAGGGTGGAGGTAGACTAAGAAGCATTTGGGCTGGCAATCAGCCCCTGTACGACTGCTGTGGCAAATCCAGCTCTGAATTTAGAAAAACTAGGCATGTGGTAATGCTTGGTGAAAGTATGTACAGAGCTCCAGGTTTCAGCTTCCAGGATGTCCCTGGTAGGGACTTCTCTGAGAAATACAGTAGAGGTAGATGTAGCCCTAGTGGAATGTGTTCTTATCCACTGTGGGGTAGGTTTGCCATGGTGCTTGTAGCAGAAATAGATGCAGTGTGCTATCCATTTGGAAATGATTTGCTTTGAAATGAGCTTCCCCTCTGCCCCTGGCAAACGAATGGACTGGTTTAAGGCCACACTAGACACCACCTTGGGCATAAAAGATGGGTTAGTCCTGAGGGAAACCCTGTCCACATGGAAGATAATGAAGCGTGCCACTCCCATAAGGGCCTGCAGTTCAGACACTCTTCTTCTTTTCCAAGAGAGCAATTTCAACTCTGCTGTAGCAGCCGGTTCAAAGGGAGAAGAGTAAATTTTTCCAATACAAAGTTAAGGTCCCAGGTTGGAGTGGGAGCTCTCCTGGGGGGGGGGGTCTTACATTTTTGGCCCCTCTAAGGAATTGTTTTACCACAGGATGGGAGAAGAGGGGTGGCTTAGTATTATAGTGAGCTGAGATGGCTGAGGCATGAATATTAATTGAAGAGAAGGATAGGCCCTTGTGGAGCATTTCTGTTAAGTAATCTAGTATATGAGGTAAGCTGGGCACCATTGTGCCCATCCCCTGAGACTGGCTCCAGGAACAGTATGTTTTCCACTTTTCTGAATAGGATTTTCTAGTACTAGGCCTCCTTGCCTCAAGAATGACATCCAGCACCTGCTTACTGAGGGTTGCTAGAGGTGTGCTCAGGGGATTAGCCAGGCTGCAAGGTTCAGGGTTTGAAGCTGAGGGTGCAGAATCTGGCCCGCTTGCTTTGACAGCAGGGAAGGGGTCTGAGGCAGATGCCATGGTTGTAGCACTGTCAGACTGCACAAAAGAGGGTACCAGTGCTGGCGTGGCCAGTGTGGTGCAATCAGGATTGTCATTGGCTTGTCCTGTTTGATCTTTAGTACAACCTTCAAGAGGAGAGGCAGAGGGGGAAAGGCATAGAGTGAGAGGCTTTCTCAGGTAAAGGACAGGGCATCCACTTTCCAAGCTAGACTGTGGGGAATTCTGGTGCAGTATTTGTTCAACTGGCAGTTCTGAGGGGAGGCAAACAGGTCCACCTCTGGCATCCCCCATTTATTCCTCAAAAGCTGGAATATTTTGGGTTCCAGTTTCCATTCATGTGGGTCCATGAGATTTCTGGTTAAGTCGTCTGCCAGTGAATTTAGTTTGCCTGGCAGGAATTGAGCTTATAGGTGCACTTGGTTGCTCAAGGCTGTGTTCCACAGAGCCATAGCTAGTCTGCAGAGTGGGTAGGAATGGGCTCCCCCTGCTTGTTTATGTACCACATAACTTTGGTGCTGTCTGTCTTTAACAATAGTTAATTATTGCCCCATTAGCCTGACAAGTCCGATATGCAAAGCTATGGAACACATCATCATGGACCTAATAAACAAGGATATAGGGGAATCTCCAAACTCTGGATCCCACACAGTTTGGTTTTGTGAATGGTAGATCAAGCCTGCTGAATTTGGTCGACTTCTCTGAGTCAGTCTCCAGAGCTGTGGATGAAGACAAGGTGGTTCATACAGCCTACCTTGATCTGGCCAAGGCTTTTGATACCATTCCCCACTCAAGAATCATAGAAAAACTCACTAAGCTTGGCATCGGCCCCTATATCACTAGGTGGGTTGCAAACTGACTCACAGCTAGAAACTACAGTGTGAAAGTAGCTGACTCCAAGTCAGACTACCAACTAGTCATGAGTGGAGTCCTACAGGATTCAGTCCTGGGTCCTCTCCTGTTTGGTATCTACTTCTCTGAAGTCCAGGCCAACATGAAGGGACTCTGGCTAACAAAGTTCACAGATGATTTCAAGTTGGGAGCTATTATTAACTCCCCAAGTGATGTTGACATCCTACAGAATGGCCTCACTGAGACCAACGACTGGTGTCAGAACCATGGCCTTAAGCTCAATGCCAAAAAACATGTCATCATCCCCTTTGGAAAAAATCTGGTTCCCATGAATTACCACATTGATGGTAGACCACTGAACACAGAAGGCGTTATAAGAGATCTGGGAACACAGGCTGACAGCAACCTCTCTTTTGATCACCACATTGCCACTGTGGTCAGAAAGCCCTTCTATGTGGCACATCTCATTACTAAGGGCTTTGTATCCAGGAAGAAAGAGGTCATTGTCTCCCTCTACTCTTCCCTCATTAGGCCAGTCATTGAGTACAATGCCCAGTTTGGCATGTACCTCACTAGACACCTGCAACAACTGGAGAGGCCACAAAAGTACCTCACAAAGAGGATCCTAAGCCTTAAACACTTGTCCTGTAGGACAGGCTCAGAAAACTCCAACTATTCTCTGTCTCATATCACCTACTAAGAGGCAATCTCTGCTTGACTTACAAAGCCATGTCTGACCCAGCTCTGTTAGAAATGCTACATCTAAAGAAATCCCAATCCCTCCACACCACACACCCCATAGACCTCAACCTCATTACCAAATTAACAGAACATGCTGGAGGGATAGGTTCATAACCCAGAGACTGCCCATGCTATAGAACAGACTTCCCATACATGTCAAGCAGAGCACCTCGCTGACCCTCTTCAAGAGAAATCTTGATGAGTGGATGGGAAACAGGAAATTCACCCCGGGGATAACTCCAGTGGCTCTACTCAACAGAGGCACTGTGAACTAATGTCCGGTAATCCTATGCCTAGGCTTGTAATGGCCCCAGGGCCATTATCTTAGTACACACCTATGAACCTATAAACCTATATCTTCCCAGCCTGTCAGGCACTGGATCTCCCTGGGATGACACCAGAAAGTCAGCCACTTGATAATGTCAGTCATTTTCTGTTTGTATTGAGACATCATTCTGGGTGACAGTAAAATGCTGCTTAAGCCTAGGAACATACCTGTATGGGACATATATTCAGCATGCTCAATCATGTTTGTCTTCCTATAGTCCAGGGAGGTACATCTGAAGTCATTCACACCAATATGAACTGGGACAGACTCATAACAGTACCTGTTGTGGAGAGACTTCAGTGCATGGGTGATACGGCGGATGACAGCAACTGACAAACAAGTAACCATTACTGTCTCCTTATGCAGCCTGGTGAGAGGCACATCTTTGTGTCTCACACTGGAATCTCCTATGAGTAATATGTTGGGTTTATGGTTGGGCCTTAGTGGTTGCCTGACAATAGTGTGTGGACTATGCATGGTATGTGGTGGTGAGGTTTGTGGAGTTCTCATGTATTTTTGGCTCTGAGGTGTCCTTTGTTTGGGTTTGTATTTGTTGAGGACCCCCACATATTTCGGAGTGTGTTGTGTAGTTGTGAGTGATGCTTACTGACTGCATACACAGCAAGGAACCTATGTTACTGCACACTTTATTCTGGTGTGCACATTCTCCATTTGTCTGGCCAGTGGTTCTCCTTCCCCTTATATGTGTCTCTCTCTGTCCTACTGTAGTCCAGTCACAGGCTTTGTCCACAGTTGCTGCTGTTATGTATTTGTATTTCTGGTATGAGTGGGATAAAAGTCATAACATCACACACACGGTTATGGACTTCACACCTCTGAGAGACCTGTTCATGGGATCATAGGAGATTACTAGGCTAATGGCTCTGAGGCCCTTACAAGCCTAGCCTAGAGTATATCCCCAGAAAAGAAAACACAATCAGCAGCTGTCAGCCCTCTCAATGAGGGACACAAATGGCACCCCTGGGACAGATTTTTGGTTGGCCATCCACTCATCAAGGTTGCACTTGAAGAGAGTCAGTGACATACTTTGTTTGACATGTATGTGGAGTGTATTCCACAGATGGGTCAGCCTCTGGGAGACAAACCTGTCTCTCCAGAAGGGTTTGTTACTGTCACATATTAGATTTAAGACTTTTGATGGGTACTACGAGGAGTTAGACTTATGGATATGGAGCATCTGTACTAGAGCAGGGTCTGAGATTGCCTTGTAGGTGAGACACAAGTCACCTTTGAGCAATCTGTATGATACAGAGTAGAGTGATACTGATTTGAGCCTGTCCACATAGAACAGGTGTTGGAGGCCATGGATTATCTTTGTGAGGTATTTCTGTAACCTTATAGTAGGTGCAGGTGTTTGGAGAGGTATATGCCAAATGGGGCTTTGTACTCAATTATTGGCCTAATCAGGGCAGGGTGCAGAGAGGTAATAACCTCCATTTTTCTGAATGCAATCCCTTTACTTATGCGATAAACCAAGTAAAAGTCTTTTCTGACCACTGCCACTACATGATGGTCAAAAGTGAGATTGTTGTCAACTTGGCTACCCAGGTCTCTCAGCACAGGTTGTGTGCTTAGGGGTTTGTCACTAATGTGGCAATCAGTATGGGCTGTGTTTTTAATGAATGGTATGCTAATATTTTTTTTTTGCATTTTACTTAAGGCCATGACTTTGGCAGCAATCATTTGTTGCTGTGAGACCCTCTTGAACTATGTTAACATCATTTGGGGAGTCAATGACAGCACCCAAGTTACAGTTGTCCACAAACTTGGTCAGCCACAGCCCTTTTGTCTTTTTCTGGACCTCGGAGAAGTAGATAACAAACAATAAGGGTCCCAGGACAGATCTCTGGGGGACACCACTGGTGACAGGTCTGCTATCGGAGGTAGTGGCACCTATTTTGACCTTGTGGGTCCTACAAGTGTGCCAATTGGGCACCCACATGATGACATAGAGATTTAAACCAAGTTTTGTTAGCTTTTCGATGATGCCCGAGTGGGGAAATGTGTCAAAGACTTTAGCCAAGTCAAGGTAAGCTGTATGTGCGGACTCCCTCATCCAGTACCTTGGTGACAGTCTCAAAGAAGTCAAACATATTCAACAGGCAACAACTGCCCTTGACGAATCCGAACTGGGTGTGGTCAAGTGCTTGGAGATTGCCTATGTCCTTGCTTATGATGTGCATAATAATACTCTCCATGGCCTTACAGACCAGACTTGCCAAGCTAATGGGGTCCTAGTTTCCAGGGTCAGTAGTGGCACCACCTTTGTGCAAAGGGATGACAAGGGCAGTTCTCCACTCTGATGGAATGGGGCTTGTACTTCGGCTATGGTTGAGTAGAGTGCTCAATGGTGAGGCTACTTCTTGCTGAAGATGTTGCAGAATACAGCCTGGGATACTATCCGGTCCAATAGCAGCTGTGTTGTTTGGCTTGGATAGGGACTTTAACACTTGGTCTATGGAGATGTGAGGTGCAGGGCAAGTATCAGGGATGTGGAATGTGCCTTTGGGTGGGGACAGGGGGGTGATGTTTGCACTGAACCTATCTGCTAGCAGGTTGGCTAAGTTGTCATAGCAGGTTGGCTAAGTTGACAGGATCAGTGTAAGTGGCACCATTAAAAAGTCATTCAGAACAAACCTGGTGTTAGCCATTGAGATTTCTGACATTTCTTTGTGGTTAGCCTTTGTTTCAGAGGCTAGTATTGATTCCTATTTGGCTTTGGAGGATTTCACTAGTGATCTACTTTGTTTGTTGAAGCTAAGGAGGGAGTTTTTCCAATTGGGAATTTGTGTCTTTTTACCCTTGGACAACAGTTTCTGCTTTTTGTTGTAAAGCATGTTGATAGAGGATGTCCACCACATAGGTTTGTGTTTCCTTGAGAAGCAGGTTTTAGTTCTGCTGGGTATGGCTGAGTCCATGTAGTTATACAGATACTTGTATACTGCATTGCCATACTGTTCAGCATATTTTCTTGCATCATCTAAGGTTGGAGGTGGTGTGTAGTTACTGATACCCTCCCTTAGAAGGTTGTGATCAGTTTAGGAAATGTAGAAGTCAGAAAAACAGAACCTGTTTATGAGGTTGTCCATCATTGCACCCCTACATCTGCGGTGGTCCTCAGATGGTTTGTGTTGCAATGTTATTATAAGGCTACATGTCGGCCATAGTTGTCAAACTGTCACAGACTGACATCTGGACAGGCCCATATATAACAGTCAGACACAGGCCCACACATGGGGACAGGGTGTTAATATTGCTCTGCCAAATGTTGACAGTTTGGAGAATGGTTTGTTACTAGCTTGGTGGTATGACGTCTGCTTCTCCACTGTCTGCCATTGATGTTTTCACATCAACCTTTATTCTTTTGCAAGTAGTTTTGCAGGCAAATGCATTGTTATGACAAGAAGAACAGATATACAAGGCATACTTGTGTCCTTCTGTGAGACCCTGTCATTCCAGAGGTATGGCTGGTGGCCAGTGACTTGTTGTCAGTACTGACACAGTAAGGAAGCAACCATTCATAATCTGGCACTACACTGACTTTCAAACACATACTATCCTACTAGGCACTGTGTAGGTTACTCCGACCTGTGTACTGTCCAGATGTGTGTGGCCCTGTCCCCGAATTGTCCAGCTTTCCTGCAGTAATGGATATTGACTTCTGGACAGTGTGTACCCCTCCTACTATAGGTGTAGCTGACATGCAACATAGTTTGCATATCCAGTCTTGAAACATGGACCTTTTCAACTACAGTACTGTACTTAGACCACTAATCCAGAACAGCCAACAGTAAATGCTGCCTACTTCCTGACAGTATCAACCATGCATATACATAGTTCATTGACCCCTCATATTGTGGACATGCTACAAGTTAGCAAGTTAATTGAAACAGCCCTGAGAATATGTGCTCTGCTGCTATTACCCTATAAACATAATTGTTCTTGCATTTCTATGGGAAGACGGATGTGTTGGGGGAGGGTGCATACCTCTCAACTGTACACATTTCCACAGACTGTCCAGATGTTTGCTTTACATTTTTGTTCCATTTAGCATAGTATTGTGCTTGTCTTGGAGAATACTGGCATATCACTAGAAGCCGAAGGTCAGACAGTTATGAAAGACATTTGAGTTTCAGACTTCTTACTCTTTGGAGACTTAAGGCAAATGCAAGACCTGTATGATATTACTGTGTAAGTTTGTAAGTGGACTATTTCCCCATTGTCCCTATTTGTGGGCCTTTTCCACATATTTATTTCTGGATTTGTACAGCTGACTTGCTGGGAGAGGCATGCAGGTGTGTATGGGACTCCAACATTGACATCCATGCATGTGACTCATGATCACGCAGTTTGTTAGTCCCCCACATATACTGCAGTGGGTTTTGTCACATAGGGACTACTGCATATTCTAGGGAAGCCAGTATTTGTGGACATTTCCTGTTGTCTCACATAGCTGTCAGCTGTCTGCTGCTATTCTGGTAGGCCAGCCCATTCCCTTGCATACATGCAGTGATACCATTGATATGCTACGACAACATAATATACCATTAATTTGTTTTTAAGATGAGAGACTTACCTTGTTCTTGCAGCAGTTGTGTGAACAGTGCTTGATGGCTGATACTGTCAGATGCATGCAGTACACAGCCTATACATGGTAAGGCACAGGTAGTGCGATTTGTGTGGCATCCTTTTTACTGTGTGTGTAAGTCAGAGAGAGGTGTGAGACCCTGGGTCCCTAGGGTGTCACTGTATGTGCTATGCATTGCCTTTTTGCCAAGGCCAGGGCATACTGGGCACACCTACGTCTGCCTACAGGGAGAGGCTCAGGGGGTTCCTCCTCCAAGTCCCCCTGTGCCTGTGGGGACCTTGGCAATGGTGGGGGGCTTTGTGTCCCTTCCCTGTGATGTTCCTGCCGCAACTGTTTCTACAGAATCATATTGTGTAGCATGGTAGATACTATGAACATGTGTGCACATGTGGCTGGAGAGTATCCACCAGATATGTCAAGGCAGAAGAACCATGACTTGAGCAGCCTAAACACGTGCTCTACAATGTTTCCTGTTCGTGCATGTGCCTCGTTATGGCATTCTTCAGTGTGTGTGTGTACATTTCTGATGGGTGCCTTCATCCACAGTTCCAGTGCATAGCCAGCATCCCCCATGAAATGGTTGTATGGCATGTCCCCCGTGGCAAATGTCTGGTACAGCTCTGAGGCATGCCAGATGTGGGAGTTGTGATAACTGCCAGGACTGCTAGCACACACACTGACAATAATGCCCTGGGCATTGCACATGACCTGGCAGTTGATGGGAGTGATAGCCCTTGCAGTTGATGTAGATTCTACTCTCTTCACCGGGTGTTGCACATTTTAAGGGACACATATTGCTGGTCCTCTCCTCAGAGGTGCTGAGGAAATAAATGTTCTCACTGGCATGTCTTAGCATGACATCCAGGAACTGGTGGAGTACCCTGGATGCGGATGCCTATGAGACCCCCATGACTTCCCAAGTAGGTCTTTGGAAAGTACCCATAGCTAGTATTCTTAAGGCTACACATACCTTTGTTTCCACTGGGAAGGGGTCCCCTCTGTTGGTGCTGGGTCTGAGGTGAGGGCAGCAGAGTTTGGTGAGTTGCTGAAGTATGTCCCTGTCCACCCTGCAGTGTTCTACTATCACTAACTCATGTAGCCTCTGAAAGGTTACCCTGGGTCTGAACACTCTTCTCCTCCTCAGTCTGGGCCAGTTGTCAGCATCATCCTCATCACCACCCTCAGTCTGTAGCACATAGAGATGTATCAAAGCAGAAACAGCCCTTATCATTTTTGTCAGTTAAAATTCCCACATGTGTACTCCAATGGTGCAGAGTATGTGGGAAAAATTAGATTGAAGGGTGTCTGCATACTTTCTACTGGTGTGCTGCATATGCAGCCTGTGTGACTGGCTGACTATGATACATTCCACCTGCCAGCTACATTATTGAGGGGTTTGAATTTGCCCAATGTGAGTAGCAGAGGCCTTATTAGTCATTTATAGTTGACTGCCTTTTGTCTATTTCCTCTTATTTTATTTTTTTCCCATGTCCTCCAGTTTTAAGTCTTTAAAACTGTTGCAGCTAGTGTGAACACTGCTGAGTAGAAAGGGCCCTCACCTGGACATGAGCATGCTCAGCATTTCTGAAACCAGCTAAGCAGCCTCAGACACACCCCCTTGCTTAGCTGTGCTTAGCTGATTTCAGAAATGCTTAGTGGTGCACAAATCCGCTTAGCTGGGCTGAATGCTGCTTAGAATTAAACTACTAAGCAATGCTCAAACTGGCTAAGCAGAGCTAAGCATTGCTCAGTTTTCATTTAAAAAAATGTACAAACCAGACATTAATTACTCATTGCTGACATATTAAGTGTATATGTTTTACATTACATGATGTCCCCCTATGTGCTTTGATTACATTACCTTGAGGTGTGAATGTACTGTATGGGACACATGTTTACATGGGTGTGTTCACATCATATATCCACTGACACTGAAAATTTGGACCAACTACAGTACCCTGGTTAACAAATATCAATGACTACATCATTAAATAAAAAAAATTCTTTCCCATGTAAAAGTTGAATGGCATGTCTTGGTATTCAAACCATGCACCTACTGCACACAAACCCGGAACTTTAGCCACTAAGCTAACTTGGCAGCGAAGATTTCAGCTATATATTTCTCTATAGCTCTTTCCTGATGTTTAAGCACTGCTGAGCAAAGCACCACGGGAAGCAAACCCACTCAGCTACACTTAAACTTCAAATGCAGTGAAAAAAATACAACCGTTTTAAATTATATATATATATATATATATATATATATATATATATATATATATATATATATATATATATATATATATATATATATATATATATATATATATATATATATATATATATATATATCACTATATCAAATATTAGCATGTCACTTGCAGGCCACATACTCTTCAGGAAAATCCATGGTAATGCAAAAGCTGTCATTCTATCAACTAAGTTTGTAAGAACAGTCTTTAAAAACTGTCCCTACGTGTCCGAGGACACGATTTTAATGTTCCTGTCACACACCCCCTGCATTCCATTCCATTCACAGATCCTCTTTACAGTGTCCACATGACACACCTCCTTTTCATGGCAACTGCTCTTCTGCCTACACCACCACATTATAGCCCCTACATGGTTAGGTACCTGCAGACACGGTGGCCCGTTTTGCTGTTCAATAAACTTAGCTCATTTGCATACACCTAATTACCTATACCCTAGTTACAGCACTACACAAGAGCTTATGTCCTTAGCAACCACTGTTACCTGCTATTGTATGAGTCTGCATGCTGGCCAGTATAATGGGGAATTTACTTTTAGCTTAAATAATCCCCTTTTAATATTTTAAATGTATATTTTGTCAGATCCCATGCCTGGACACCTCTGCTCTCCACTTGAACATAGCATATGTGCATATAAAATTAAATTTTTGATTTTTAATATTTTGCATCAGTTTTACATGCCAATGGCCATAGTTTTGGCCATTGGCATGCCTGATGCAACTAATACATGCTTTACTTTGAGATGTCATAGCCTCATTTTTTTATTTTGCAGTCTCGTACACGGATAGTTCCTGCATAAATTTGTAATGCAGACACAGCTCCTACTCGGATGCCTGTCTGCTTCCTGGATTGATAAATCACATCATTTGCATGGTTTTCACTAGCAAATGAGGTGATTTAAATTCTGCAATCATCTCCGTGGATGAACAGTGCTGGGAGGCTCATGCACGCCCCCAGCACTGTTTCATGGATCGTATAGCCTATGAACTTCATGTTTGAGCCATGCCACTATGCTTACATGAAGATTAGCTCCATGTAAGCATTACTGAATCACCCCCTATACCCTGTAAGAATCATCTATGTATACATTTAGCTGACATGAAGTTGCCTGAATACTGGATTTTAATGAACACTTTGATGATTTATTTTCATACAGGTTTTTGTGGGGACTAAGGAACTGATATATACAAAACATGTAGGTGTTTTTGAATGAGTGTCATGTTTTATCAGAGAAACATAATTGTAGTAACAATTGTAACAACAGCAAAATATGCCTTAACACTGGAGGAGATGTGTGTGATTGAATGCAATTTGTTTAAACTGATGCAAAGCTATGCCATACAGCACTAAATGCCTAGAACTGCTACATATGTAAAAGGCTGGAGCATAACCCCATGAGCAATAGTTATTCCAGCTACAAAATGCATGCAATGCTGAAAACACTTGTATATGAAGATACTGCAAAACTCAATGGTAAACAAAAATGCTTCTACAACATTATGGAAGTTGGCTTAGAAAGCACAGTAGAAGTCAACCCTTTAGAAATATAGTGTCATGAAACATTAGAAGTTCTGGTGGCATCAAGACTTTGTATGTTAATTATGTTTCTCTAATCATAAGAAACTTTTTGCATAAGCAAATTTAATTAGTACAAATTTGTTGCTAAAATATAGGAAACATTTTAAGTAATAAAGTTAGAAAGTACAGAAATGTTGCTGAATTATATTAAAGTCAGAAAACAGAAATTATGTTAAAAATTAAATTTGAATATGCTGGACAAATTCACAAGGCATGGAGATAGTCCTGAATTGTTTTACACCTTACTAATGTGTAATAACTCTAACTCTGCCCCTGCTCCTAACCCTAACTCTGCACCTTACCTTAAAAAATCCTTTCTATAACACTACCACAAAACAAGACCGCCTCATACACAGAGACACACAGACAAAACATGCGCAAATTAAAAGGCTTTACCTAACCCCTACTCTAACTCTAAACCATGAATGTTTATGCAAACACACTTTCACCCCTTACAACAATCCACTTACCACTGTTTACATTCTGAACTGCTGACATTCTGATATTACAGCTCACATTGTTGACATTTTGAACTGTCAAATTTTAACTGTGCCCTTAAACAAGAATTTTATACAATGCAGATATTAAGCAGGTAGAAGTGAATCATGAGTATCCATTGTGTCAAGAAGACATCAGTAAGTCTAAGAGTAAAGAGATGACTAAGCTAGTGTGTGTGTGTGTGTGTGTGTGTGTGTGTGTGTGTGATGAGATGGCTAAAATATATTATTTGCGCATGCAGTGTGTGTGTGCATGTGTGTGTGTGTGCATATGTGTGTGTGTGTGTGTGTGTGTGTGTGTGTGTGTGATGAGATGGCTAAAATATATTATGTGCGCATGCAGTGTGTGTGTGTGTGTGTGTGTGTGTGCATGTGTGTGTGTGTGTGTGTGTGTGTGTGTACGTGTATATCTGTGTATATGTGTAGGTGTGGGTGCGTGTGAATGTGGTATTTGTGTCTATGCATGTGCGGCGGGCTCGCACACGTGTGTGTGTGTGTGTGTGTGTGTGTGTGTGTGTGTGTGTGTGTGTGGATGTATGGTGTCTTTATGTGTGAGCTTGTGCACATGTGGGTGTGTCTGTGTGTGTGTGTCTCTGTGTGTGTGTGTGTGTCTATATGTGTTTCTGTCTGTCTGCAAAGGTATGCATTATCACATAGAGTTCAGCAAACCTGACTGACATGGAATGAAATTTTGGAGGGCTGGAAGGTAGATAGAGGTTTTATATAATATCATGAGGGATAACTAAACGAATGAAGAGCAGGAGATCTCAAATGATAGTGACACAAAGATAGTAAACGAAAGTGGGTGCCTATTACATCAAAACAAGTATTATTAGGTTGGGATAAATTATCTGCTGAACATTTTTCATAATATTTTTTATTAACTGATGTATCTGTACAGCAGAAAATATTGTGTTTTATTATTCTCCAAATAACTTGTTTATTATGAGATATGTTCAGTCCTCAGCCTATTGGATCATGTATAGTTGAAGAGAATGACAGTGGGTGCAATCCTGGTGATGTTAAACACTTCTCACACACAAACAAATGAAAGCTTTCATTCATTTTTTGTCTTGCTGTTTTGAGACATGTCAAATTTCTCAAATCTACGTAAAGAAGATCTACAACTGACAATGACCTCTCAGAGACTTTTCTTAATGCAAACGAAGACCTCATATCTGGCATGCTTCACCTTACAGACACAGTGGAACACATTTACAAAGTTTTGTGATACTAAAATTTCAATAAACATGAACTTCAAAAAAATGTTTAGAGTATATGTTGTGCTGCTTCTTTTTAAATATAATAAAGTGATATAAGAGTTGTATACTCCCCTTCACATTCTTTCCTAGATTTCTTAACAGTTTGGCACTGAGCTTGGTGCATTAAACTCATGTTTTAATGAGACATCTCCTGCTGTGCAGAGTTTGATTCCTTACCTTTCATTTGCCTCATGAGTGAGTCTGAGCAAGTCACTTAACCAGATTGTGCTGCTAAGCTAGGGTGAAAAAGATCCAAGTGGATCGGTTTTCTACTATTAATAAAAACAAACAAACAAATAATCAAAAAGTGATCCACTCTTCCAGTTAATGAAGACTTTTTGACAGCCTTCCCCTGATTTTCCAGATGATGTCCCATTGTCTTTATATGTTGTTAGGAATAATTAATTGATTAGAGATAAGAATCAATTTAATAATCATAGAATAGTTTAACCTTAATCTGCTAAGTCCTTTGAAAACTAGTACCTCGAAGGTGTTTACAGTGCTCTTACTCTTGCAACACAGAAGCCAACAAGAAGACATTTCAGGTTGATAACCCCTTCCTTTCCTGACCTCATAATGGCAAATATGCCCATCAATATTACTTCCATTTCCGTACTCACACCATTCTTAAGTGACCGCTGCTCAATTCTTTTAACATGTCTAACTTGTGCAAGCAGTTAATAAAATAATGTCAAAATGCCAGACAAATATCACAATCCTGACAGTGCACTCAACACATACAATTTGATTGGTTAAAAGTGCTAAACAGTCTAAATCCAAATTCAGTAGCCAACTTCTTGACAGGTATGCTCATAACAGTACAAAACAAACAATTCCCAACAATAACTGCATACCTTAAACCAAATCAGGCAGCCTGAACTGCAAAATAACTAAACTTACTTATAATACTAACAGATGTAAGATGGGTATAATAGAAAACACTCCCGGGATGATTCTGCCAAGAAAGTTCCATTCTGCTTTGCAAACTAGCCAAAAAGCAATGTGAAGACATAATAATTCAATAAAGATGTTTTTAAAAAAGTAATCAACATCCACAATCAATAATCTTCATTTTTCACCTGCTCCCAAAAAATTCAGGAAACAAGTTCAACTATAAAAGGCAAGATCTAAAATCTCAAATCCTATAAGGAAAACTGTACTTGATGTGTTAATAGTAAACTCACTGCCAGTAACATTATTTAATAAACAATTGGTCAGTCCAACCGTCCATCCCTATACCCCTTATTTCTAATTAAAAAAAAAACATTAAAAGAAAAGAAACTGAGGCCCTACTAGAGAAAATTCCAATAAATGCCCCCAGCAGATTCAGACAATGTTGAAACTAGGCTCTTAAAAACTTGCAAGGGTTATCTACATAGCTCACTACAGGATATAATTAATGTTGCTCTATCACAAAACACTATACCAAACATTTAGAAGAATCCATTATAGGAACCTCATTCCAAAATTCCTAAGGCACAATCTTTAGCTGAATTTCATCCTATCTTCATACTCCATGTACTTAGCAAAATACTGAAGAAAAAGTATATTCAGAAATATTCCCTTCTTTTTAAACACCAACATGGCTTTTGGGACAGATGTAGAACCACTGTTGGTCTTTGCACTTTTACAAGTGGCATAGCCCTTAATATGGATGAAAGGGTACCTCACAGGTACAATTTTTCTAAATTGTGGAAAGCTTTCAACTTAATAGACCACACTATACTCTAAGATATCTTCAAATGCATGCAGAAGGTTTAACAGCATCCCTGTCACACCATACCTCTCAACTGTACAGACTTTCACAGAAAGTCCAGATTTTTACCTCATAGCTTTTGGTTTGTTTTTCATAAAATGGTGGTTTTCTGGTAAATCATTAGCTAATCAATAAAAATTGAAGTCAGAAAATAATGACAAACATTTCAGTTTCAGACGGCCTACCCTTCAGAAAATGTATGCTAATGCAAAACCTGTTATTATATCAACTTTCTAAGATTGTAAGACCAATATTTAAAAACTGTCCTTATTTTGGGGCCTTTGTACCCCCATAACTTATGGCTTTGTCCAGATTTCTTGCACTAAGAGGTTGGAGGTATGTGTCCCACAAGAATAGGTCCTATCACCTGTTTTTGTTTACTGTGTTTATTAATACACCACATGCTGACCTAATTATTGTCCAGATACTCTTATATGTGGATGATATTGTCATCCACAGGCAAGTCTCTTTCAGTCTAACATTAAAAACAACTTAAAACAGACCAACAGTCAGTTAAAATGTCACTAACTAACATGAAATGTTTCCTTAATAGTAAAAGAAAACAAAGTCATGATCTTTGGTATGAATCAATGTTAGCTTCATTCCCACAGACACATTAATGACAACCCGAACCATCGCTGCTGAAACAAGATCCTAACTGACTCCCCCACTTTTCAAGTCGGGGCCCTGCAGCACCAAATAGGAGCAAAGAAGAAAGAAGAAATAAAAGAAACAAGTAAGAAGAAAGTCTGGACAGGTATAAGGTTTGGGACACTGTCATAGCACCTCTGGGTGTCAAAGCAAAAGAGGTAAGAGCATCCATTTTAATTAATAAGGAGACTTTTTGTGACTTGATATTTGAGACTGGGCAGGCCATGGGAAATTTTGTGGGTGCATATGAACAACAGAAAAATATTTATCCATGGTCAGAATATGTCATGCAAGATTTTCTCAGACTAAAAAAAGAGTAATGATCCAGTTTAGAACTGATGTTGAAGAAAAAGAAATGAAATAACATTTGTTAACTATATGTAAAGAAGTAATGGACACTACAAAAGTATGTGATGAAAGAGGACTATGGACTTGGGCCAGGAATGTGGAGTAATACTGAAAATGGAAAATGATAATGTTATGCATGTACCTAGTATTATTGATGTTTGCGGTAATAGGGTTTTGTGAAATACAAGAGTCATCCAAAAACTTGCTGTGGAAAAATAATCATTTAATAAATGAATGTGATAAAAAAGATGTTATTTATGTGGTAAAATAGGGCATAATGCAAAAAAATGTGACAATGTGCAAACAAATGTGGCAATACTGGTCAGTCATGGCTAGAATGTGAAATGACTGTACAAGAAAATGAAGTTACACAGGTTAAAGAGATAGAAAGTGTTATACAAGGAAATGTACAAAAAGATGTAACTGATAAAGAGGTTATACATGAAGTTAAAGAAAGTAACAAGAAAAAAGAAACAGAGGAGTCAAGTGAGGAAGAAGCTGATTGGTGCACAGTAAGAAATAAAAAGAATCCGATGGGGAAAAGAGTTAAAGGAAAAGACAATTCAAAGACATAATGCTTAGAGAAAATAAGAAAGGAAAGGGATAAACATCTTATTATACTAACTGTTCTTAAAAGCTGAAAATAGCTTTAAATGTGAACGGTATGAAAAACCTTAAAAGGAGAATATGTATATTACAAAGGTGTGCTACAGTAGCTGCACATATTATTGTTTTAGACGATATCAAATTATTAACAGAGAAAGAAAGAACACAAACTGAAAAACTTCGGAATGGTGTGGTAGTTTGGAACATGGGGAAAAATACGCTTGGGCATATGTATACTATGTCAAGAAAGCATTAAAATATTAGATGTAACCATAGTGGAACTAGGCCGAACTATGGTAATAGACATGAGATGGAAAAATGTAAGTATAGAAATATAGCTTTATATGCATATGTAAAAAAAAGAGAGAAATTTAAAAAAAATTCTTGAATAAGTTTGTGTAAATATGGACATTACAGTGGTGGGTGCTTTTAATTGTAATTTAAGGAAAAACAAGAGCAATTGTGATGTTAAAATGGATAAAGAAATTATGAGACGTGGAAAGTTAAGTGTATAGGAGAATATAACCACTGGACCTATAATAGGAATGAAATTAGGACAGAACTGATTATTTTTAAATATCTGATAGTTTAAAAGTTATAAAAAAAGGAATTAAGTATGCTGGATTTTCAGATCATGTGGCAATATGGGTTAAAGTACAGGAAAATGAAGACTATATAAGAATAGGAAAAGGAATAAACAGAATTAATGAAAAGGAGTTAGATTTAGAAGAGAAAAAAACTTGTGGGATTATAGAAAAATCATATGACTATGGGGGAGTTTTATGAGAACTGGACTGTTTGGTGGCATAATTTTAAAGAAAAATATAAAAAAGATATTTTTAGAATGTATAAGGAAGAAAAGAAGAAAAGAAAAATAGAGATATAAGATATTAAGTCCAGTGCATTTCTTTGTGCTGGTCCCAAGCCCGGATAAATGGGGAGGGTTGTGTCAGGAAGGGCATCCAGTGTAAAACATTTGCCAAATGAGATATGTGGAAAATACAGATTTGCATACCGGATCGGTCGAGGCCCAAGTTAACGACCACCACCAGTACTTTAAGCCAACAGGGTGCTGGTGGAAATAGGGTTACTGTTGACCAAAGGAGGAGAAAGAGAAGAAGTATATTAGAGAGTCGGCTCAGATTGGACGGTTTAGAGACAAAGTCAGAGAGGCGAGATTGCATTGGTTTGGACATGTGCTGAGAAGGGATGATGTGTATATTGGGAAAAGGATGCTAAGGATGGAGCTGCCAGGTAACAGGAAAAGAGGGAGGCCTAAGATAAGGTTTATGGATGTGATGACTGAGGACATGCAGGTGTTTGGTGTGACAGAGCAAGATGCAGAGGACAGCAAGAAATGGAAACAGATGATCCACTGTGATGACCCCTAATGGGAACAGCAGAAAGAAAAAGAAGATTAGAGAAGAAAAGCTACTTTTATGAAAAAGAAAGAGAAAGAGAAATATATAAAATTAATCAAATTAAAATCAATAACTTGTTATATAAGCAAACATATTGTTTATAAGGAAAGAAAGAAGAGGTAGCACCATATTTCTGTAAAATAATAAAAGAAGGACAGATAAAATAATTAAAAAATAAGGAAGGTAAGCAAATAAGACAGCAAGAAGGAATATATGAAATAATTAAGGAATGTGTATTGGAATTATTTGTTAAGAGAGAAGAAAACATGGAACAAATTTATAAAGGTGAAAAATTAAATAAGGAAGATAATGAGTATTTAGAACAAAAGGTAACCATATAAGAATTGAATGAAATTCTAAAACATATTAACATGAATTCTGCAACAGGACAGGATGGAACTGAATAGGGTATGTATAAAGAAATGAAAGAGTGGCAAAAAATAATATGTGAAGTTGTCCTATCTCGTCTTCATTCTTTACTGATGAGTTTGAAACTAATCCTCGGTTCCGTGTCATCCACTTACTAAAGCTCGAGGTGTCAAACCAGCTCGTGGCTCCATCCCTATCCCATGATGCTCTAGTGCCTTCTTGAGATCTTGTTTGCTGCTGAAACAGATCGGGTCATTACTAGCTCTGGCTAAGTGAATTTATGTAATTCTTTTTGTTTCTTAGTATTAGTGTTAGTTTTCTATATATATATATATATATATATATATATATATATATATATATATATATATACATGGGTCTACCTTAGAAGATCGACAGACCATTTGATCGACATTCATTTGGTCGACAACCAGTATTCATGGCAAAAACCTGGGGATTTATCCCCCTCCCCAATGTTGTGCGACCCTGGAGTTGATATATATAGTTGGGGGGTGTGGGGGGCACAAAAACTACACATTTTAAATGAAAATAGATGAGGGGCTGTGCCCCCCACACCCCCTAACTATATATATCAACTCCAGGGTTGCACAACATTGGGGAGGGGGGAGCAATTCCCTTTTAAGTGCCTTGAATACTGGTTGCCGACCAAATGAATGTTGATCAAATGGTCTGGCGATCTTCTAAGATAGACCCATATATATATATATATATATATAGATAGATATATAAATGCACATTTTTTAGAGCATTTGCTAAGTTTTTGGAATCCTTCTTGCTAGATTTCATAATTAGTTTAGTGTGTGTGTCAGGCCGACTTTCTTTTGGCCTTTATATTCCCTATTCCTGTTAAAGTTTGTAGTGTTTTTTTGATATTTACAGTACAGTAGTTGTTTGGTCTGCCTTCTGATATATATATATATATATATATATATATATATATATATATATATATATATATATATATATATATATATATATAAAATTGTGTGGTTATTTGCAGTGCTTTTTCACATTTAGTTTAGAATAGTCATTGGTGTGCCTTCTCATATATAAATATATTTAGTAGTGTGTGGCTATTCAGGTAGTAAATACCTGAAATACTTCTGTGGTAAATCTTTACCAGTAAGAGTTTCCTGTCATTGTCTTCGTGTGAGAGTGTAAGTCACAAAAGGCTCATTTAAGTTAGAAGGCTTTAACCCATTTTAGCTAGAGGGTTTATTATTGAGTATGTGTGAGGGCATAATGTCAAAACAGAAGGAGCAGAAAGGTCAGAAACCTTCGGGTTTTAAAAAAATGCCTTAAATGTTCCCAGAAAATGTCCCTTACTGATGGACATTCGGAGTGTGTCTACTGTCTGGGACCACTCCACTTACAAGAATCTTGCTTGATTTGTCATGCATTTAGTTCTAGGATCCTCCAAGAAAGAAAAAAAAACAAATTGATTTTGAGGGGCATGATAATAACTTCCTTTCAAGAAGCCATGGAAGAGGGTCAAAGTCCACCAAAGTCTACAAGAAGCCATGGAAGAGGGTCAAAGTCCAGCAAAATCTACTTCAGCTGGTGAAAAAAGTTCTAAGTGGTCTTCTTCATCTACTTTGAGCATGTCAGAGCCATCCACTAAGTTTCCTAGGATTTTCCCACAGACACTCAAAAATCTGACTCAGCAAGACCTACTGCCTTGGCTCCACCCTTATCAGAACTGAGAGCAGTTCAAGTTTGGAGCTACTCCCCAGTATTGGAGCTGAGCTGATATCTCTGACTCTCAGGTCTCCCATACTACAATCTACAATATTGGCACCATCTTATCGATCCTCCAGAAGCCTATCAGACGATGATATGGATGAACTATTGCAGAGACTGCTTAAGACACCGGTGCTGGCCAGACTTTTATCATATCCACCTCCAAGAAGTTTGGAGCCAACTGCAACCATTCCCTTGACTTCCATTCCTCCTCCGACCCAGCAGTGGTTTCAGAGCCAGAATGCTTGGAACTCATAGTGGTGGAGCTGTTGGAACTGAGAACCATTTTGGCTTCTTCAGGGCTGACTTTTCTGACTGCATCCATACTGTCTGAGATATCTAGGAGTTGACACTCGCCGGTTGGGTCCGGGGTGGGGGGGGACAGTTGAACCTAAGCCTTTTTGGTTCTGAACTTGCCTCTCAGGGTCTCAGCTCAGTAAGCTTGGCTTTGAAGCCACCACCTGTGGTGCTGGGAGCATTGCCCAACTCCTTGGAGCCAGGAGTTCTCTTACACCATGGGAGAGGGACCTTTGCAGCCATGAGGAGAGCTCTGTCACCAAAAACATCCTCACTACCAAATACAATCATTCCACCCCCAAAGGCTCCAATGTCTCTCCCCTCACAGGCAATTTCACAAAAGTGTAGAGACCCTAAGCCTCAGGATCCACCATCGGGTGAGACCCTATCTTCCAAAACCTCCCCAGAGTGTCCCACTGAGGACGTCCATAGGAAGAAACTATACAAGAGGAAGCATAATGACTCCCAGGATGAGTCAGCTACATTGGATACAGACCTCGAGGAGTCAGAAGGGTCTCTATGGTCACCCTCTGAGGATGTCTGCTTTGTGAACATCCTAGAGATCCTAAAACAGAGAGGTGTCTGGAATCCCATCAACCCTTCCGATTAGGAGTCCGTATACCTGAAGGCTTTTGGATCTCAACCTTCATCCACCTGGGTATCTCTGCCTTTCAATGAGCTCATGGACGTTGGGAGTCTCCAGATTCAGAGAAACCTATCCCTAGGGGCCCAATAAATACATTACTGTGCCAATGGACAAAATCTTTTTGACCAAAGCAGTACCTGTGGATGCTATGGTGGAGGTGGCCACTAAATAGGAGTTGTCAGAAACTTTGACATCTATCCATCCCCCGAATAAGGAGTTGCATGCGATGGACAGGTATAGAAAGTGCATGTTTTTGTCAGCAGCCTTTACCCTTAGGTCGCTGAACTACCTTACACATTTCACGAGACTGCAGAGAGATCTCCTGTAAGAGCTTGGAGATACTCTCCAGGGTACAGTAACTGTGATGGTAGCAGATAAAGTACCTTCCCAGCATGCTAACCTCAATTTAGTGGTTAACATGTGCATGTGTCTTGTATCCTATGCAGCTGATGGACTGAGTAGGTCACCAGGTTCCAGAATTGCCCTCAGACGTCATTCCTGGATTAACCTACATAATTTTATGGAACCCTTTAAGTCACCCTTTGTCAGTACCGCTTTTGATGGCTCATCCTTGTTCGGGCCTAAAGTCAAAGAAATGCTTACTCGGTGTGAACAAGAAGGGAAAACTCTCTGCCATGGGAGTCTGTTTTTCCACCCCCTCTAGACCCTATCCCAAAGGTCAAAAGGGTGGGAAAATGTGGTTTTGAAAATCCCAGAGGGTCTTTCAGTACACGCAGGGTGAACCTTCCTCCAGGGGGTAGAGGAGGAGGTAATAACAGAAGACACCACCCATGCAGCAGAGGGGTTCCACAGAACCAGAGTGATCAAGAATCCTTCTTTAACAAACCCTATCAGTGCTCCTGAAAGGATGCCTAACTGTCCCTCTCTGGAGGCAGTTGGGGAACGCTAGTCTTTGCACCCACAAGCCTGGCTAGGCATAACAAAAGACAAATGGGTGCAAAGTATTATATTGAGAGGCTACTCAATCCCCTTTTCAATGCTGCCCCCCAAAATCAAAAGAATCCTGGATGTTCCACCCAGCCACAGGGAATAAGCAACCTTAGAAATTCAAAAGTTGCTGCAAAAAAGAGTCATCCAGCCAGTCCCAGCAGACCAGATCAGATTTGGAACTTACTCAAGGTTCTTTTTAGTTCCAAAACAGACAGGGGACTGGAGACCCATATTGGATCTCAGCAGACTAAATAAGTCCATAAAAAAGACAAAGTTCAGAATTGTCAAACTACAGTCAATGCTTCCCTTTTTAGGGAAAGACAATTGGATGTGCTCTATAGACCTGCAGGATGCATACTACCAGGAGTCATCTGTGCTTTTGGCTGGGAGCCAGTCATTATCAATTTTGAGCTCTGCCCTTTGGCCTCACTACAGCCCTCAGAGTGTTCAGCAAATGCATGGCAGTAGTTACAGCTCACTTGAGGTGTCTAGGATTCCGGGTGTTTCCACATCTAGACAGCTGGCTCCTAACTACCTCCACCAAGCACCTACTTATTCAGGCAAGAGACACTACCCTAAAACTATGTGCCCAGCTAGGGATTTCAGTACATTATGAAAAATCTACCTTATTGCCATCAAACCATATCGTCTTTATAGGCATAGAAATAAACACAGCAGCCATGGTAGTCAAGTTGCCTTCAGACAGAGTTCAGTCTCTTTAATTACAGACGCGGGACCTTCTTTACAAGACAAAAGTACAAGCAAGGACAATCCTGAAAGTGCTAGGGACAATGGCAGCAGCAATAATGGATATTCCTCTAGCAAGGCTACACATGAGAATCCTCCTGTGGCTGCTTTTCACCCAATGGTTCATGCAGGAACTGCCAATGATCCAGCTCATAATCCTGATGGAGTCCTGCAGGAAAGACCTTCATTGGTGGCTTCACTTCAACCAACAATGGGTTGTCTAATTTTCCCCCCTTCTCCAGTAGCTACAGTGACAATGGACACTTCCCAGATAGGGTGGGGGGCAGTATTAGGGAAGAACAGCCCAAGGCACTTGGCAAGATCACAAGGTTCATTTGCACATCAATGTACTAGAGATGAGAGTGGTGCTGATGGCATTGTAGGCATTCCAAGACTCTCTTCTGACAGGTACAATTGCAATACAATCGGACAATATGGCAGTTGTGTGGTACATGAACAAACAAGGAGGAAAGAGATCTTACCCCCTTTGTCTGGAGGCCCTGAGAGTATGGCAGTGGGTAGCATCCTCCCAGCATTTTCTGATAGCAATGCACATCCTAGGGAAATCCAGTGTGATAGCGGACAAACTAAGCAGAGAGATTCTGATGCCACACGAGTGGTCCCTAAAGAAAGAAGTAGCAGATATGCTTTTCCGCAAATGGGGCCAGTGTTGCTAGGATCTATTCTCCACAGCCATGAATGCAAAATGCAGCAGCTGCTTTGCCCTAATTCCCATTCCGGGGGAGTTCCCAAGGGATGCGCCTGTACACAATTGGCCCCGGGAATTCTTTATGCATTTCCACCCTTTCTTCTAATACCCAAAGTTTTTCAGAAAGCCAGCAGTCTGGGAAGGACCTTGATTCTAATATCTCCATACTGACCTCATCAAGTATGGTTCCTTTACTTAAAGCCACGGATTCTGGGCCCAGTGCCAAACCTCCTGACACACTTGTTGGGGGCTCTCCACCCATCTCTGCATTCCCTGAAATTGACAGCATGGCTTCTCCATTTCCCAAGATAGCCAGGCTATATAACCTCACCCCTGAAATCCAACATATCCTAATTTCTTCTTATAAGTTGTCAACAAGAAAACTATATCCTAGCAAATTGAAAAGGTTTTCTATCTGGGCTGTTAAAAATCAAATTGATCCATTCTCAGCACCACTTTTTCATCTATTTTGGAATTTTTGGCTAAGCTTTTCAGTGAGGGAGCAGCTGCAGCTACTATTAGAGTACAGTTGGCAGCGATCTTAAATTTTCATATTGAAAATGAAGGTCCGAATATCATGTCTCATAAATTATTGAAGACCTTTCTCAGAGGGGCAAATTTATTAAGACCACCGATCAAGCCACCTCTACCACTGTGGAATTTAAATTTTGTGTTATCACACATTATTCTTCCCCTTTTTGAACTTGCTGCATCTTGTAGTTTGAAGTTTTTATCTTGGAAAACTTTGTTTCTAGTAGTGATTACATCAGCTAGAGTAGTGTCAGAGCTACAAACCTTATCTATGAAACCTCCTTACCTGGTATTCTATAATGATAGGGTTTTATTACACACTAATCCTTCACTCCTACCAAAAGTGTGTTCAGAGTTTACTCTAAATCAATCTATAGAGTTACCATTTTTTTCCCCAAGTATGGCAATAAGGCTGAGTATAAACTTCATCAGCTAGATGTCCACAGACAGCTGCATTTTTACCTGCACAGAACAAAAGAATTTTCATATCATTTTCAGATAATACAAAAGGTTTAGCAGTATCCAAAACTACCTTGTCAAGATGGTTATCGAACTGTATCTCCTTTACCTATGATTCTACAGACAAACAATTGGAGAATAAAGTAAAGGCACAATCTACTAGAGCGATGTCAACTTCACAGGCCTTTAGAGCTAAATTACCAATAGATACTATTTGCACAGCAGCAACATGGACAAGGCCTCATACCTTTATTACTCATTACAAAGTAGATTGGGCCTCTAGGGACAGGACCACCTTTGGTTCCACTTTCCTGAAGAATATCCTCCCGTGAGCCACCCAGGAAAGATGGTGCTAGGGATGCTGTCCCATCAGTAAAGAATGAAGACAAGCTAGGACAACTTCACATAAAGAAGTTATGTACTCACCATAATGTTCCATGTAACTTGTCCATCTCATCTTCATTCTTACTTCCCACCGTTCTACCCCCAGCCTTTTTGTTGTTGCTTTGGAGGACCGAGAGGTTTTGGGGAGATATGTGGTAAACTTTGATCCTTTTCTGGGGTATAGATACATCACAAACAAGATCTGAGGAAGACACTAGAGCATCATGGGATAGGAATGGAGCCATGAGCTGGTTTGAAACCTCGAGCTTTAGTAAGCGGCCGAGTTGGAACCAAGGATCAGTTCCGAACCCATCAGTAAAGAATGAAGACAAGATGGACAACTCACATGTAACGTTATGGTGAGTACATAACTTCTTCTTTTATAGAAGTTATGAATGAATGTTTAGAAACTGGAATTAAAGAGAAAGGGATATGTACAGGAGTTATAACATTTATATTTAAAAAAGGGAATAAAGAGGCGACAAAACATTGGAGACCAATAATATTGAATTATACAGATTATACATTTTTTATGAGAATAATAACAAAAAGGTTACAGAAAAAAAGATAGCATATATGACCAAAATGTATTTGGACGAAAAGGAAAAGGAAGTCAAGAGTTATTATGGATAATAAGAGAAATAATTGATGATATATATAAAAATGTAGAAGCGAAGGTTATGCTAGGGGATATAAGTAAAGCTTATAATAATATTCAATATAAAGCATTATGGGGAATTTTGCAGGCATATAATATAAGCAAAAAATATTACAAGTAATAAAAATCTGTTTATGAAAGAAACAATGTGAAACTAAATGTAAATGTCTGGAGTGGGGAAAAAATAAAAATAGAATGTAGAATAAAGCAGGGCTGCCCAGCTAGTAGTGTAATTTTGTCATTAGTTATTAATGTAATAGTGAAGGAAATTAATAAAATGTCAAGTAGTGGTGGATTGAAAATGATGAAGGAATTACAATTGCCAATAATGTATAATTATGCAGATGTTGTATTAATTGTTGAAAATAAAGTATGGATGGAAAAAGTAAATGAAAAATTAAGTATCAATTTAAAAAAAATGATTTAAGTATAAATAAGGAGAAAAGTAAAGGATTTGGTTTTGAAGGTATAATAGGAGGTGTTGAGTTCAATGAAAAATACATAGATATATTAGGAATAACATTTGGAAGGAATGAATACAGACAATAACAATGGGATAATGTACTCAAAGAAGTAAAGGATATGACTAATTTTTGGAAATCATATAGATTTTCATATAGAAAAACAGCACACTTGTTGAACACCATGGTAATAGGAAAAATTGCTTATGTTGCTAACAGCTATATGATTCCTATTATGTATGAAAAGGAATTAATGATGATTATACTCTCTTTTATATGGGGCTCTAGACTGAATCCAGTCAAAAGATGTGTTCTTTATATATGAAAGAAGTACAAGGAGGTTTGGGTTGAATAAACCGAATAGTACATGCAGCATCTTTAATTTTAAATAAGGTATTAAAATGAATTATGAAGGAAAATAAAAACTTGATAGGAAATGATACTATAAATACAAAGAATTGTGGGAAGGATTGGAAGTTAAAAAATGAAGTAAAAGGATTGTGAATGAAGAAATGAAAGAGTACCAAAACAAAATTGCATTATGGAAAACAAAAAAGAATATATGTCAGAAAAATAGACTGGAATGGTACATAAGTATTATGAAAGCATTTTATTGTATTGATCCATGGAAAAAATTAGAAATAGATAAGAAAAAAGCCATAATGATGAGATATAGTAACTATAAAAAGATTAAAGAATGTAATGATTTTTTTATGGAGATTGTCTATTAGAAAATTACCAGTTAAGGCGAATATGCCATACAAAAAAAACAAGACAGAATATGTAATAAATGTGGAGAGATTGAAACTACTGAACATGTGTTTTGAAATGTGAAATAGTTAATTTGTGGAAAGAAATATGTAAGGATAATAGGGTGAAAAGTTTGTTAAAATTTGAACAAATAAATATGGACATAATAGCATTTGGTTATTATGGTGCACATAAACAGGAAGAAGTATAGAAAATGGACAGAGTAATATTTTATGCTTCATGGACTATATGGAACAAGAGACTAAATGAAATGGAAACTGGACTTTGACAAAGATTTTGGAAAAAATAATGTTTTGGTTGTGGATAAAAGAGTTGGGGGGAATGCTTAAATTGAAGTTTATAATGTATGGGGATTTGTAAATAGATGCAAAATATGTAAATGTGTAAATAATATGTAATGCATACAGCCATAAAAAAAATACTCTTATAGTAAGGGGAAACATTTGTGTGTGACACAACAGACTTCCTGTTCTTATTCCAGGCATGGAAGTGGCCTGGAGAAACAGGGAGAAAACACGGTCGAGTCAGCTTGTGCTGAAACTGGAATGAAAGTTGCTGAAAATATAGTCAAAATGGTAGAATTGCTACAGAAGTTTTTTCTGATGATGTGGGTGCAGAAAAACAGTGACACTGGAGAAAAAAGAGATTGTGAAGGAAAAGGAGACTGTAGCTGAAACAGAGATGGATTCTGAGGAAAACTTTCTGAGGAGATTATTTGAAGGAGAGACGGTTAACTCTGAAAAATGTATAATTACAACCCTTCAATTGGGGGAGTTGCAGGATGATTATTTGGAAGAAATGGTAAACCAAAGTGAGCCATAAAGTGAAGCAGCAATTTCATGGAGTAACATCATGGAACAATAGAAAAAAAAGAAGAAGACAAGACTGTGGCAGAAAAAGTTCCAGAGACAAAAACTTATGTAAAAACTGTTGGAGAAGGAACAAAAGAAAGAAATAAAAAAAGAAAAAAGAAATGTGCAGTACATGTAAGCAGTAAAAGAAAAAGGAAAGTTTGGGCAGGTATGAGGTTTTGGACTATGTCATAACACCTCTGGGTGTCAAAGCAAAAGAGGTAAGAGTGTTTATTTTAATTAATAAAGAGATTTTTTGTAACTTGATATTTGAGACTGGGCAGGCCATGGAAAAATTTTGGGTGCATATGAGCAAAAGAAAAAATATGTATTCATGATCAGAATATGTGGTGCAAGCTTTTTACAGACAAACAAACAAAAAAGAATTATGATCCAGTTCAGAACAAAAGTTGAAGCAAAAGAACTGAAAGAACATTTGTTAACTATATTTAAAGAAGTAAGGGACACTACAAAAATACATGATGAAAGAAGACAATGGACCAGGGTATGGGAATGTGGAGTAATACTGAAAATGGAAAATGATAATGTTATGTATGTACCTAATATTATTAATGTTTATGGTAACAGAAGTTTTGTGAAAAATGGGTCAACCAATGACTTGTTCTTTTGTGGAAAAATGTTCATTTAATCAATGAATGTGATAAAAAATGTTATTTATGTGGTAAAACAGGGCAAATGCAAAGAAAATGTGATTTATAGTGCAAACATGTGGCAATACTGGTTGGTTATGGCTAGAATGCGAAATGAATGTGCAAGAAAATGAAAATGAAGATATGCAGGAGAAAGAGATAGAAAAATGTGTTATACAAGAAAATGCACAAAAACATGACTGATAAAGAGGTTATACATGAAGTTAAAGAAAGTAACAAGAACAAAGAAACAGAGGAGACAAGTGAGGAAGAAGCTGACTGGTGCACAGTTAGAAATAAAAATAATTTGATAGGAAAAAGAGTTAAAGGAAAAGAAAATTCAAAAACATAATGCTTAGAGAAAATAAGAAAAGAAAGGGATAAACATTTTATTATGCTAACTGTTCTTAAAAGCTGAAAATATTAGCTTTAAAAGCAAACAGTATGAAAAATCTTAAGACGAGAATAAATATATTACAATGGTGTGCTGCAGTAGATTCACATATTGTTTTAGAAGATATCAGATTATTAATAGAGGAAGAAAGAACACAAACTGAAAAATGTTGGAATGGTGCAGTAGTTTGGTTTGGAACACAGGGAAAGAAATGTGCTCAGGCATAGGTATATTATGTCAAGAAAGCATTAAAATATTATCTGTAACTGTAGTGGAACTAGGACAAATTATGGTAATAGACTTGAGATGGAAAAAACGTGTGTACAGAATTATAGCTTTATATGCATATGCAACAAAAAACAGAGAGAAGTGATGTTTAAAAATATTCTTGAATATCTTTGTGTAAATATGGACATTAGAATGGTGGGTGATTTTAATTGTAATTTAAGAAAAAAGTAAGATAAATTGTGATGTTAAAATGGTTAAAGAAATTATGAGAAGTGGAAAGTTAAGTGTATGGCAGAATAACTACTGGACCTACAAAAGGAAAGAAATTCGAATAGAAATAGATTTTTTAATATCTGATAATTTAAAAGTTAAAAAAGGAATTAACTATGCTGGATATTCAGATCATGTGGCTATATGGGTTAAAGTACAGGAAAATGAAGAATGTATAAGAATATGAAAACAAATAAAGAGTATTAATGAAAAGGAACTAGATTTAGAAGAGAAAAAAATAACGTATGGTATTAGGAACAATTATATGAATACGAGAGAGTTTTATGAGAACTGGACTGTTTGGTGGCTTAATTTTAAAGAGAAATATAAAAAAAAGTGTTTTTAGAATGTATAAGAAAGAAAAGAAGAAAAGAAAAAGAGTGATATAAGATATTAAGTCAAGAAGCATCCATAGACTTATTAGAGAAGAAAACTTACTTTCATGAAAAAGAAAGAGAAATATAAAGAGAAATATATGAAATTAATCAAATTAAAATTACGAACTTGTTATATAAATAAAAATATTGGTTACAAGGAAAGAAAGTGGAGGTAGCACCATATTTGAGTAAAATAATAAAAGACGGAAAAATAATGAGAATTAAAAAATAAGGAAGGCAAGCAAATAAAATAGCAAGATGGAATATACAAATTAAAGAATATGTATTGGAATTATTTGTTAAAAGAGGAGAAAACATAGAACAAATTCATAAAGGTGAAAAATTAAATAACAAAGATAATGAGTATTTTGAACAAAAAAAAATAACTATGAAAGAATTGAATGAAATTCTAAAAGATATTAATATAAATTCTGCAAAAGGACTGGATGGAATTGGAAATGGTATGTATAAAGAAATGACGCTATGAATAAATGGTTAGAAATGAGAATTAAAAAGAAAAGAGATATGTATGGGAGTTATAACATTTATATTTAAAAAAGGAAATAAAGAGGAGATAAAAATGTGAGACCTATAACATTGAACAATATGGATCATAATTTTTTATGAGAATAATAACAAAAAGGTTACAAAATAAAATAGACAGAATATATGACCAAAATGTATTCGGAAGAAAAAGAAAAGGAACTCGAGTTATTATGGATAATAACAGAAATAACTGATGATTTAAACATGTAGAAGTGAATGTTTTTATAGGGCATATAAGTAAAGCATATGATAATATTCAATATAAATCATTATGTGGAATTTGAAGGCAAATAATATAACCAAAAAAAAAAAAAACTAAATGTAAATGGCTGGATTTGGAAAGAAATAAAAATAGAATGTGGAATAAAGCAGGGCTGCCCAGCTAGTAGTGTAATTTTCTCATTAGTTATGAATGTAATAGTGAAGGAAATTAATAAAGTGTCAAGTAGCAGTGGATACAAAATGATGAAGGAAGCACAATTGGCAATAATGTATAATTATGCGGATGATATTGTATTAATTATTAGAAATAAAGTATGAATGGAAGAAGTAAATGAAAAACTAAGTATGAATTAAAATGGGTTAAGTATAAAAGACAAAAGTAACGGATTTGGTTTTGAAGGTATGAAAGTAGGTATTGAGTTCAATGAAAAATATATAGATATATTAGGAATAATATCTGGAAGGAATGAATACAGATAACACTGGGATAATGTACTCAAAGAAGTAAAGCATATGACTATTTTTGGAAATCATATAGATTTTCATATAGAAAAAAGTACACTTGTTGAACATCATGGTAATAGGAAAAAATACTTATGTTGCTAACATCTGTATGATTCCTATTAAGTATGAAAAGGAACTAATGATGATTACGTTTTCTTTTATATAGGGCTCTAGACTAAATTCAGCTGAGAAGGACTCTATATATGAAAGAAGAGCAAGGAGGCTTGGTTTAATATGCCCATTAGTACATAAGGTATCAACATGATAGAAATAATACTATATTATAAATACAATGAATTGTGGGAAGGAATGGAAGTTAAAAAAAGAAGTAAAAGTATAGTGAATGAAGGAATGAAAGAGTACCAAAACAAAATTGTGTTATGGAAAATAAAAATAATATATGTGAGAAAAATAGAAAGGAATGATCCTTAAATATTATGAAAGCATTTTATTGCATTGATCTATGGAAAGATTTAGAAATAGATAAGAAAAAAGCTATAATTATGAGATATAATTACTATAAAAATGTTAAAGAATATAGTGATTTTTTATAGAGAGTGTCTATTAGAAAATTACTGGTTAGGGTATATATGCCATACAAGAAAAATCAAGATAGAATATATAATAAAAGTGAAGAGTTTGAGACTACTGAGCATGTGTTTTTGAAATGTGAAAGAGGTAATAATTTGTGTAAAGAAATATGTAAACATAATAGGGTGAAACGTTTGGTAAAATTTGAGCAAATAAATATTGATATAATAGAATGTGGTTATTATTGTGCACAAAAACAGTAATAAGTGAAGTAAATGGACAAAGTAATATTTTATGTTTTATGGACTATATGGAACAAGAGACTAAATGAAATTAAATACAATGGAAAATGGACTTTGACAGATTTTGGAGAAATAGTGTTTTGGTTGTGGATAAAAGAGTGGGGAATGCTTAAATTGAAGTTTATAATGTACGGACATTTGTTAATAGATGTAAATATGTAAATAATATGTAATGTATATATCAATAAAAAAAACTACTTTGTTTGGTGGCAAGTGGGACAGTTGTTGCTGTGATGTTTCCCCCTTCAGTTCTGGGCATGTAGTGGAGTCAGAAACTGTTTTTAACAGTTTCATGAATAATGCATTGCTGGAAGAAAATAAGAGTGACAGTTCTTTGGCAGATGTTTAGAAAGCTCTTGGCAAGGAGTGGAAGATGAGCAATTGGGGAAGAGAAGTTGACTGACACTTCACTGCCGATTGTAAAGAAGACGGAGTCTGAGAAAGTTATGCAGAAGGCAGTCAAGCCCTCTATGGTAAGAAAATTCTGAATTCTGGGCAGTTAAAGAGGGCAGTAAAAACAGAAGTGAAGGTAATTGGTCCTTCACAGGTTTCAGTGGGAACTGTTTGAGAAGGATACTGTGGTTGGAAATTAAGTGGTTATTACAAACCCTCCAATCAAAAGGGTTGCAGGATGATATTTTGCTGGACATATTGGTGGTCCATGAAACAGAAAGTGGAAAGAAGAGCATTCATATAGCTTGTCAAAGGAATAAGAGGAAATAAGTAAAGAAAAAGTTTAGTGTGACAAGTGAAGAACCATTTACCAATCTAGAAAAGAATAATTGTGAGTATTTTATTAATGAAAAATAAACTTTTAGAATAAACCAAGAAAAAAAATCAAAAACTTATTATTTAAACAGAGATACTTCCTTCAGGAAAAAAAAGAGGAGGTTGCCTCATATCTTAGTAAAATAATGAAACAGGACAATGCAATTAGGGAATTGAAAGACAAAAAGATATAGAGAGATTTAAAAAATATAGTGAAAGTAGTAGTGGATTATATTTAAGCAATGTTTAGAGATAAGATAGAACAAAAATGATATGGAAAATGAAATCGTTATCAGATCAAGATAATATGGATTTGGAAAAGGCAATAATATCAGAAGAACTGGACAGAATTTTATAAAATGTGACTCTAGACAGGATAGAAACAAGATGTATGAGAATTTGACAATACTGCAAAATAAATGCTTTATAGAAGTGTTAAATGAGTGGTTGGTTGTGGGTTTTACTTATAAATAACTATGTAGTGGGGTATGTAAATTTAAGCGGAAAAGTGTGATAGAAATGATATTCAGAATTGGAGGCCTATAGTATTGCATAATTCAAATTATAAAATTTTCATGAAGATTATACAAAAAAGGATGGAAGTTAAACTTTTACATATTTTACAAGATACCTTATATAGTGTTAAAGGTAGAGGATACCAAAAAATTATTAATGGTGAATAGAGAATTAGTGGACAGCATATTAAGTAAACATGATAAACTGCTAATTATGGTAGGTGATTTAAGCAAAGCTTCTGATTCCATACAACATTAATTTCTATGGGATATCTTTAATTCTTATAATATGTGTGAATAAATAAAAAAAGTCTTACTTGTTACAAATTAAAGAACAAAACCTTATTTTGCTGTAAGGCAGTTTTCCTTTTTAAGGTGTTTTCATTGCAATAAAAAAAAGGTAACTAGAGAAGTAATTGTGATTTCTATCATGCTATCTTATGCCGATGACATTGTATTAATATCTAAACAGACAATTCGGATGGATGAGATAATATTTCACTTAAATAATTGTTCACAAATAATAGGAATTAGTTTGAACAAGGAGAAAAGTAGAGGTTTTAGGTATGAGAGTAATATGAAAGAAATTGAATTTACTAAGGAAATAAACAGAAATATTGTGTATTAGAGTTGGTAGACAGGAGATTTTAGATCTCCAATGGAAAAATGTTAAAAGAAAGATCAAATAAATGTGTGATTTTTGGAAGTCATTTAGATTGTCATTTGAAAAATATTTGTTGAATTCAGTGGTTTCTATCCAGTTAGAATGCCTTGAATTAGAATGACAACTACTTTTGAATGCATTTTGCGTCCCAGGTCTCAATGAAAATTGCAATATTACTTGTTTATTGAAACTGAAGAGCTGCTTGAGATAATTAACCTTTTATTATGCCAAAATAAATAATAAAAAGCACCACTAGCAAACAAAGGCACCTGCACAGATCGAAAAAGAATAACATAAAATAGTAATAGTAATAAAACCAGCTGTGCAGGGTCCACCCAGACGAACTTGCGAGCCAAGTTGGGCAAATACCTTCAGGTAGAATGCAAAGAAACAATCCAAAAAAGCACTTAAAAGCACTAAAAAGCACTTAAAAATTCTTCAATTATTCACTCAACTGTCTTTTCAGACCACAAATTCTTTCAGATAGTTTCCTCCAACAAATCCAAATGCATAATAATCGATAACTTTTAGTCACTCAAATAAAAAGTGGTAAGTGCTTTCGCTATGTAGCTTTTTCAAACCATAATGAAGCCATTCACAGAACTCGTGTGTGTGTGTATCTATATATATATATATATATATATATATATATATACACACACACACACACACACACATAAATATTTCCTTTTACATTACATTCATTTAAACAATAAATCAATTAGCCTAGCATCAGCTTTTAAAGAAATATTCAGAATTCAAAAACCATAATGGCTCAATAAACTGTTCAAATAAACTACATATACTTACTACAATTTTAAACTCAATATACATTAAAACATATTACAAGCATGTAAACTAATTAAAATATAATAAACTTATTAAAATATATATTAAAACATGTATTTAATATTTAATAATTAGTATTTAATATTCAATATTTAATATTTCGCCCTTTCAAAGTAGGTTTTAGGGGGATTTTTTCATTAAGGCCAGGGTGGTTATGTGCCTGTAATCTAATTATCCAGCCTGTTTCTATTTGTTCAGTACAATTTCTTACATCTCCCCCTCTTTGGTTAGGTGTATTAGTTTGTATAATCATAAACTTAAAAGAATGTGTAGGGCCCTCCTTTAGGACATGTTTCGAAAGTGCATTAACCTCAGATTTAATTCTAATCTGAAAAACATGTTCCCTTATTCTATTTTTCAGCTTCCTGTCCATTTTACCTACATAAAACGCACTGCATTTCAAATAGGTAGCCAAATACACTAAATGTTCTGAGTTACATGACCCATTGACATTAAAAGTATAAACCTTAGAAGTAAGGGGATGTACAAACAAATTACCACTGCTGATGTATACACAAAAATTGCATCCACCACATGATGTAGTTCCATTAAAATCTATCTGATTAGTTCTAATATTATTTAGAAAACATAGTAATCTATGCAAGTTCTGTTTATTTTTATATATAAACTGAGGTTGCTCACCCACTAGCTCCTTAATATCAGGATCAGTTTTTAAAATATCCCAATGTTTGCTAAACACATCCTTATTTATTTTTATATCCTGGGTATAAAATAAAGCTACTTTCTGCTGCTTCCCTTCATTTTCATTCTCTACTTTATGTAGATCTATATAATAACTTCTACCTCTATCTGAAAAATAAGGACATGCTTTACTTTCCCTTTATTGGTACACATTCATAAAACATTCCTCAACTTGTGTGTGTTTATAATTACGTGCTAACAACCTCTCATTCAAAGCTTTCAGCTCAGCCTCATAATTACTTTGTAGGGGGTTCAACCTAGATGCTCTAATGGCTTGCCCTTTAATAATATTGGTGAAAATATGCTGTGGGTGCATACTATTTCTATGCAACAGTGTATTCTTGTAACAATTTTTCCTGTGCACCCCAGTATTAAAGTTCCCATTTCCTAAACGTTGTATAGATACATCCAAAAAAGCTATATTGTCCTTATAGTCATGGTGAATTTTAAAAATGAAGTGGATAGATTCATTTCTCTATGAAATCTACTCAAATCATCAGCTGAACCAATCCAAAGAAAAAACAAATCATCTACGAACCGTCTGTAAAAACAGACGAATCTTTGAAACATTTCAAAATGGAAGAGTTTTTCTTCTTCCCACAATGCCATTACTAGGTTGGCGTAGCTATTGGCACAGGAAGTGCCCATAGCTACGCCATCCTTTTGTAGATATAAGCATTCTTCAAACAAGAAGACATTATTTTCCAACACCAATTGAAGGAATAAACAGATAAGATCTCTACGATGCACTGGGAAATCAGAATGTGTATCTAGATAAGATCTAATACTCCTAACTCCTACTTCATTGGGTTTACTTGTAAATAATGAGTTAACGTCCATGGTCACCATAGTAATTGAACCAGTATCCTGAAAATTTATAATCTCACCATAAAAATCTAATAAAAACGGTTTAGAATCTCTCAATATAAAAATATTTGTACTCACTATAGGTCTCAACATCTTCTCAATGAACACTGATAAAGGTTCTGTAACCCACTCTTGACCCGAAACAATTGGTCTCATGGGGGGGGGGGCAAATGAATCTTTATGTACTTTAGGCAAACCTTGGATCACTGGAATAGTTGGTGTGTCAGTGAATAAAAAATTATACATATTTAAATCAATAGTTTCTTTCTTATATAACTGATCCAAAACATTGTGTACCCTTAAAATATGCTCTTGAGCTTTAATTATAGGCATAGATTTATAATGGTTTGTATCATTCAACATCTCAAACATACTTTCAGTATATATCGCCCTATCCATTATGACTATAGGGCCGCCTTTATCCACCGGTCTAATAGAAATATTTCTGTCATTCCTTAAATTCTGCAATGCTTTAAACCGTCTTGGTGTTAAGTTACGCTTCTTAATATTAACTTGAGTATCATCCTTCATTTTAAACAAATCCTTCTCAACAATTTTACTAAAAGTATCCAACAAGGGATGTAAAATAGGTACATAAGTACTAGGTCTCTTAAAATACTCCTCTGTTGTCCTTGTTTCATTATTTGCATATCATATTTTCAATTGCACATTTCTAACAAATAATTTGACATCAAGGACCATTTCAGTAACATTACTAATTTTAGATGGAATAAACGAGAGGCCCTTGTTCAAAACTTCTATTTCAAATTTATTAAGAGGTCTATGGGATAGGTTCCAAACTAAGTCATCCTCTCCCACATTTTCTTTATGGTTGGTTCTTTCATATCCATCCCCGAAGCCTTTCTTTTCTGTCTCCCTCTGCTTATGGAGCGATTTCTCCCCCTGGCAGAGGTTTCGGCTATGGGGAAAGGATTATGAACTTCAGAACTAGCACTGCTAACATGTGAGAAAGTTGTCTTACTGCGAACGACTAACTCATTGACATTATTCTTTGTCTTTTCTTTATTAATTGTATCAGTCGTATTAACCGGGGTATTCGCTGATATCAAATCATTTCCACTAGACACATTACCTGTAGTAACATCAACTGGAACAGAAACAGCAGGCATTAAAGGTGTATTAGCCTCTACAAAAGGCGTAGGCATACAATCTCCAGTGTCAGCACTAATTAACCTAATTGGATTAACTTTACTAGCACTTGTAATGCATCCACTTTGATTGCTCACTTCACCTATATTATTGCTATTATTGACAATATTAGCAGGTACACCTATATTGTTATTACGAAAATTAAAAGACCTATCATGTCCATTTCTAATATTTCTAGGCCAAGTAAAGACTTGGCCATTCCCAAAATCATGTAAGTCTCTGGACAGTTTGTGTTTTTTCTGTTCCAAAAGTCTTTTTTCGTACAAACACACCGAATCCAACAAACGATCCAAAAGCAGATTAATTACATTAGGTGAATATCGACTAAACAAATCATATTGTCTGTTCTCTATTGTCTCTTGCAATTTATTTACTTCTGGTAAAAAGAATTTGATTAGTAATTTCATATAACTGATACTTAAGTCCATGTTCAGTTGCTGCCAACAAAATAAAAGTTCTGAATAAGTGTTACCTGTCGTTGGCATCTTAAGGATCCTAAGACCCCTAGGTATCACCTTCCTCTGGATGCAGACTTCAAAATGAAAACTCTGCATCTGTAGTCATTTCAATTTCAACAGTTCTGACTCCATCAAAGATAAAATAGAGTTAATATCCTCAAAGTCCGTGTTACTCAGTGAAACACCATTACTAGCCGTCACTAGCTCAAGTTCAAGAAGCGGATTGACGTCAACAGTCACGCAGCTCTGTAATCCAGGATGTACCATTCACATCGGTTGGATATTAACGGGATTATAAGGCAGTTCAACATTATTCTCCAGCGAATCTGCCATGGTTAGCTCGTGGTGTTGAAAATTGTAAAATGATAAATAAATAATAAAAAGCACATCTAGCAAACAAAGGCACCTGCACAGATCGAAAAAGAATAACATAAAATAGTAATAGTAATAAAACCAGCTGTGCAGGGTCCACCCAGATGATCGTGCGAGCCAAGTCGGGCAAAAACCTTCAGGTAGAACGCAAAGAAACAATCCAAAAAAGCACTTAAAAGCACTTAAAAATTCTTCAATTATTCACTCAACTGTCTTTTCAGACCACAAATTCTTTCAGATAGTTTCCTCCAACAAATCCAAATGCATAATAAATAACTTTTATTCACTCAAATAAAAAGTGGTAAGCACTTTCGCTATGTAGCTTTTTCAAACCATAATGAAGCCATTCACAGAACTCGTGTGTATATATATATATATATATATATATATATATATATATATATATATACACACACACACATAAATATTTCCTTATTACATTCAATTAAACAATAAATCAATTAGCCTAGCCTCAGCTTTTAAAGAAATATTCAGAATTCAAAAACCATAATGGCTCAATAAACTGTTCAAATAAACTACATATACTTACTACAATTTTAAACTCAATATACATTAAAAACGTATTACAAGCATGTAAATTAATTAAAATATAATAACAAACTTATTAAAATATATATTAAAACATGTATTTAATGTTTAATAATTAGTATTTAATATTCAATATTTAATATTTCGCCCTTTCAGAGTAGGTTTTAGGGGGATTTTTTCATTAAGGTCAGAGTGGTTATGTGCCTGTAATCTAATTATCCAGCCTGTTTCCGTTTGTTCAGTACGATTTCTTACATCTCCCCCTCTTTGGTTAGGTGTATTAGTTTGTATAATCATAAACTTAAAAGAATGTGTAGGGCCCTCCTTTAGGACATGTTTCGAAAGTGCATTAACCTCAGATTTAATTCTAATCTGAAAAACATGTTCCCTTATTCTATTTTTCAGCTTCCTGTCCATTTTACCTACATAAAATGCCCTGCATTTCAAACAGGTAGCCAAATACACTAAATGTTCTGAATTACATGACCCATTGACATTAAAAGTATAAACCTTAGAAGTAAGGGGATGTACAAACAAGTTACCACTGCTGATGTATAAACAAAAATTGCATCTACCACATGATGTAGTTCCATTAAAATCTATCTGATTAGTTCTAATATTATTTAGAAAACATAGTAATCTATGCAAGTTCTGTTTATTTTTATATATAAACTGAGGATGCTCACCCACTAGCTCCTTAATATCAGGATCAGTTGTTAAAATATCCCAATGTCTGCTAAACACATCCTTATTTATTTTTATATCCTGGGTATAAAATAAAGCTACTTTCTGCTGCTTCCCTTCATTTTCATTCTCTACTTTATGTAGATCTATATAATAACTTCTACCTCTATCTGAAAAATAAGGACATGCTTTACTTTCCCTTTCTTGGTACACATTCATAAAACATTCCTCAACTTGTGTGTGTTTATAATTACGTGCTAACAACCTCTCATTCAAAGCTTTCAGCTCAGCCTCATAATTACTCTGTAGGGAGTTCAACCTAGATGCTCTAATGGCTTGCCCTTTAATAATATTGGTGAAAATATGCTGTGGGTGCATACTATTTCTATGCAACAGTGTATTCTTGTAACAATTTTTCCTGTGCACCCCAGTATTAAAGTTCCCATTTCCTAAACGCTGTATAGATACATCCAAAAAAAGCTATATTGTCCTTATAGTCATGGTGAATTTTAAAAATGAAGTGGATAGATTCATTTCTCTATGAAATCTACTCAAATCATCAGCTGAACCAATCCAAAGAAAAAACAAATCATCTACGAACCGTCTGTAAAAACAGACGAATCTTTGAAACATTTCAAAATGGAAGAGTTTTTCTTCTTCCCACAATGCCATTACTAGGTTGGCGTAGCTATTGGCACAGGAAGTGCCCATAGCTACGCCATCCTTTTGTAGATATAAGCGTTCTTCAAACAAGAAGACATTATTTTCCAACGCCAATTGAAGGAATAAACAGATAAGATCTCTACGATGCACTGGGAAATCAGAATGTTTATCTAGATAAGATCTAATACTCCTAACTCCTACTTCATTGGGTATACTTGTAAATAATGAGTTAACATCCATGGTCACCATAGTAATTGAACCAGTATCCTGAAAATTTATAATCTCACCATAAAAATCTAATAAAAACTGTTTAGAATTTCTCAATATAAAAATATTTGTACTCACTATAGGTCTCAACATCTTCTCAATGAACACTGATAAAGGTTCTGTAACCCACTCTTGACCCGAAACAATTGGTCTCATGGGGGGGGGCAAATGAATCTTTATGTACTTTAGGCAACCCTTGGATCACTGGAATAGTTGGTGCGTCAGTGAATAAAAAATTATACATATTTAAATCAATAGTTTCTTTCTTATATAACTGATCCAAAACAACATTGTGTACCCCTAAAATATGCTCTTGAGCTTTAATTATAGGCATAGATTTATAATGGTTTGTATCATTCAACATCTCAAACATACTTTCAGTATATATCACCCTATCCATTATAACTATAGGGCCGCCTTTATCCGTCGGTCTAATAAAAATATTTCTGTCATTCCTTAAATTCTGCAATGCTTTAAACTGTCTTGGTGTTGTTACGCTTCTTAATATTAACTTGAGTATCATCCTTCATTTTAAACAAATCCTTCTCAACAATTTTACTGAAAGTATCCAACAATGGATGTAAAATAGGTACATAAGTACTAGGTCTCTTAAAATACTCCTCTGTTGTCCTTGTTTCATTATTTGCATATAATATTTTCAATTGTACATTTCTAACAAATAATTTGACATCAAGGACCATTTCAGTAACATTACTAATTTTAGATGGAATAAACGAGTGGCCCTTGTTCAAAACTTCTATTTCAAATTTATTAAAAGGTCTATGGGATAGGTTCCAAACTAAGACATCCTCTCCCACATTTTCTTTATGGTTGGTTCTTTCATATCCATCCCCGAAGCCTTTCTTTTCTGTCTCCCTCTGCTTATGGAGCGATTTCTCCCCCTGGCAGAGGTTTCGGCTATGGGGAAAGGATTATGAACTTCAGAACTAGCACTGTTAACATGTGAGAAAGTTGTCTTACTGCGAACGACTAACTCATTGACATTATTCTTTGTCTTTTCTTTATTAATTGTATCAGTCGTATTAACCTGAGTATTAGCTGATATCAAATCATTTCCACTAGACACATTACCTGCAGTAACATCAACTGGAACAGAAACAGCAGGCGTTAAAGGTTTATTAGCCTCTACAAAAGGCGTAGGCATACAATCTCCAGTGTCAGCACTAATTAACCTAATTGGATTACCTTTACTAGCACTTGTAATGCATCCACTTTGATTGCTCACTTCACCTATATTATTGCTATTATTGACAGCGTTTAGGAAACGGGAACTTTAATACTGGGGTGCACAGGAAAAATTGTTACAAGAATACACTGTTGCATAGAAATAGTATGCACTCACAGCATATTTTCACCAATATTATTAAAGGGCAAGCCATTAGAGCATCTAGGTTGAACCCCCTACAGAGTAATTATGAGGCTGAGCTGAAAGCTTTGAATGAGAGGTTGTTAGCACATAATTATAAACATACACAAGTTGAGGAATGTTTTATGAATGTGTACCAAGAAAGGGAAAGTAAAGCATGTCCTTATTTTTCAGATAGAGGTAGAAGTTATTATATAGATCTACATAAAGTAGAGAATGAAAATGAAGGGAAGCAGCAGAAAGTAGCTTTATTTTATACCTAGGATATAAAAATAATTAAGGATGTGTTTAGCAAACATTGGGATATTTTAACAACTGATCCTGATATTAAGGAGCAGTGGGTGAGCAACCTCAGTTTATATATAAAAATAAACAGAACTTGCATAGATTACTATGTTTTCCAAATAATATTAGAACTAATCAGATATATTTTAATGGAACTACATCATGTGGTAGATGCAATTTTTGTGTATACATCAGCAGTGGTAACTTGTTTGTACATCCCCTTACTTCTAAGGTTTATACTTTTAATGTCAATGGGTCATGTAACTCAGAACATTTAGTGTATTTGGCTGCCTGTTTGAAATGCAGTGCGTTTTATGTAGGTAAAATGGACAGGAAGCTGAAAAATAGAATAAGGGAACATGTTTTTCAGATTAGAATTAAATCTGAGGTTAATCCACTTTCGAAACATGTCCTAAAGGAGGGCCCTACACATTCTTTTAAGTTTATGATTATACAAACTAATACACCTAACCAAAGAGGGGGAGATGTAAGAAATCGTACTAAACAAATAGAAACAGGCTGGATAATTAGATTACAGGCACATAACCATCCTGGCCTTAATGAAAAAATCCCCCTAAAACCTACTTTGAAAGGGCGAAATATTAAATATTGAATATTAAATACTAATTATTAAATATTAAATACATGTTTTAATATATATTTTAATAAGTTTGTTATTATATTTTAATTAATTTACATGCTTGTAATATGTTTTTAATGTATACTGAGTTTATAATTGTAGTAAGTATATGTAGTTTATTTGAACAGTTTATTCAGCCATTATGGTTTTTGAATTCTAAATATTTCTTTAAAAGCTGAGGCTAGGCTAATTGATTTATTGTTTAATTGAATGTAATAAGGAAATATTTATGTGTGTGTGTGTGTGTGTGTGTGTGTGTGTGTGTGTGTATATATATATATATATATATATATATACACACACACACACACACACACACACACACACAAGTTCTGTGAATGGCTTCATTATGGTTTGAAAAAGCTACATAGCGAAAGCACTTACCACTTTTTATTTGAGTGAATAAAAGTTATTGATTATTATGCATTTGAATTTGTTGGAGGAAACTATCTGAAAGAATTTGTGGTCTGAAAAGACAGTTGAGCGAATAATTGAATTTTTAAGTGCTTTTTAGTGCTTTTAAGTGCTTTTTTGGATTGTTTCTTTGCGTTCTATCTGAAGGTATTTGCCCGACTTGGCTCGCACGATCGTCTGGGTGGACCCTGCACAGCTCATTTTATTACTATTACTCTTTTATTTTGTCTCTTTGGACACATTATTTGTGTATTACATCACTTGTACAATAACACATAGGAGATGATCTAGTTGATGTTTTTTAATATCAGTATTTGTACGTGTCTACTTGTTGACATTATGTTTTTTTATATCCATTCTATTATATTTACCCATTTTTAACATTTTAAATAATATTTTTATTTATATTATTTTATATACTTGTTTTATAATGATTTTATTAGTATGCTGCTTCACTTGTTTAGGCTTTTGCTGTTACTTGTACCTTTAACTTCATGAGTTTCGCTGATTGGTTCATACTACTGTTCGCCCTTTGGGCGGAACTTTTAAAAGGTTCTAGTCTTACTATTTTTTTTCATTTTCTGAAGAAGTTTCTCATTTAGGAGAGACGAAAATGTGTCTTGTGTTCAATAAACTTGTTATACATTAAAATACTTTTAATTTAAGTACATTACTGTGTGTTTTTGTCACACTACTGGCTGTCTGTCTCCTTTCGACAATTTTGGTGTTTAAAAGTATTTAATATGCCAGTAATATAGGAAAAAGAAATAATGAATATTACATTTTGTTTTATATGTGGATCTAGGCTGAACCTTGTAAATAGAAGAATTTTGTTCATAGGAAAAGATGAAAGGGGTCTGGAGTTAACCTTATTGTATATGCAACATCTTTAAATGTGTACAAAGTTCTCAAGTAGATAATTGATGTAAATTCAATAAAGAATAGAATATGGTGAAATGATACAAAAGAGAAAGAAAGTAGACATAATTAGGAGATAAGGGCTTACCAAGAAAAAATATAATGTGGAAAATAAATATGGAAGATTTGGAAAAAGAAAATATAGTTTAAAAATATAATGGGGAAATGTTTTCATGTATATCCATGAAAATAATTGTTATAAAGTAAAGTTATAAAAGACAGAAATGAGAGAAGTAAATATATTGTTGAATATCAAGATTTTTTTGGAGACTTGCTATAAAGAAATTGTCAGTGAAAGCTAATATGCCTTATAAAAAATAAATTATGTAATAATTGTAGGGAAGAAGAAACTAAGAAACTGTGAAACTTTTTTTAAAATGTAAAAGAATTGTAAAGCTATGGAAAAAATTAGGAGAAGCAAATTATTTACATGGTATAAAGTGAGATGATGGTATACGCATAGATGCAGTTGAATATGACTTTTATAAAGATAAAAACAAATAATATTTTGACAAAATGGATAGAAAAATGTTTAATGTTATTTGGATCATTTGAAATCAAATGGTTAAATAAATAATGTATAATTTTAAATGGAACTTGGGAGAAATGGTAAAATGTTTAGATTTTTGGTTGGGAAAGCTAAAGTGCGAGTCAGATAAGAATCAACTGCATGTTCAATCAGGGCTTAAAATGTAAAAGAAATGTACAAATATGTGCAGATATATAATGTACAGAACTTTGATAAGACTATAGACATTGTAAATATTGTAAATAGCGTAAATAATGTTAATACATTGTTCTGAAAATGAAGGACTCCTCTTTTTTGACAGGTGCTGTGGGATCTTTTACATCCACCTGAACTACCACTGATTCAAAATGTTGGGGCTACAGTTTAATAGCCTATCTGAAGGGCCACACACTCAGAAGGGCACCTTCCTCCCAAATGCTGCACTGCAGTGTCAGCAATTGATCAGCCTGTTGTCAGAATTGAACTCACAGCCTTTAGCACCAAAATCAAGTGCACTACTTTTTGCTCCACTGACGCATACAATTATAATACACAAGGTCCAGTATGCCACCTACAAAGTACATTTAGATTGGAAGCCTCAAATGCAGAGGACTCAATAAAGCAGTAGATCAAGTCCATGCTAGATTCCACAAAGCAATATAGACATCTTCTCCTTAGCTAACAATATAGAAATTTGCTCATTAAATGAGACATGCCTGAATTCATTACAAAAGTTCTATACATCAACTTTACTGATTAGAACATTATCAAAATGCATATACCAGGAGCCTGGATTGAAGATCACTGGGTGGTCTTAAACAGATCTTCTCTAAACAAGAAAATGTTTACCACCACCACCAGAAATGAATTTGGACCCAACCAATTAATCAGTCCTCTCTCTACCAAAAAGGTCACATTTAGCAGTAGCTACTGTTTACTAACTCCTACATTATCCCTAACAGACTTTAAAAAAATTATACATTTCTGCTCAACTCATGCCCACAAATGGAAACACACAGTAAACTTAAGTAATTTTAACACCAATGTCCTTGGGTTTAATAAACATGGGCTCAATAGCTTCCTTTCTGACCATGGTCTATATCAACTACTCAAATTTCAACAAAACCCAATAAAACAAATGAAAAAGACATTGTCCTAAACATTCTCATTAACTAACAGCTATCATATGTAGCATCCACTGAATGTACCCTCCAAACCTAAGTGGCTACTGTGCTTTATCATTCATGTACTCCTTAAAGAAATCAAACTTCTACATGTCCTCTGCTGTTTCAAAACCAAGACTGCATCCAACTCAAAAATAACTGAGGGCACAATTTACAATATAAACTAGCTCATGTATTCCACCCTCAATAATGTCAACAGAACAATGTCCTTTCTAACTTTAAATACAGTAAAATGGATCAAGAATAGTGCATGACAAACAATAAAATGTAATAAATAGAATACAAGCTTTCACAGAGAAATCCTTTCTAACTTTAGTACTTATAAGTACATAAAATTTGTTCTTACTGTTAGAGTAATTCTGTTGTAAATATGCTGAAAGATAAAGCATAGAATAAAAAGTTTGCTTGAATATATGTATATAGTTTAGCAATGTAAAATGGGCATTCATACTATATGTATAACAGACAGGCTTCTCTTTTTCACAGCATCAGAAAAATGCCTAAAAAAAGCAATTTTGAAAGCAAGTATAACATGCTTTTTTCATGTTTGTAGAACAGTTTACAAATATCCATTAACAGACATGCTTTTTTAAAAACTCAGCAAAACATGCCTCAAAAATATGTTTTTTCAAATATCAGTAGCAGAACAAATGTTTCCTTTCAGGCTTCTGATTGTGTGCATTCTCACATCAACAGAAGTGCTTACAAGTAAATCACAAAAGGACAATATGAAAGTCTAAAACAGATATTACGTGATTTCTCACAGAAGGCCAAACAAGACACCAAGAGGAAAAAACAAAATCTATGTGCGTGACTAGAACTGTACATAAGAACTGTATTAATTCAGCTATGTGAGAGGTACTATGTAGAAACGTAGGTTTCGAGGTAACTGGAAAATGGAAAGTCATCATCATCAAGAAAAACTTTGTAGTTATATGCACAAACTGACAGAAGAGTGTGTGTCATTTGTTATAAAAATATGTGCTTATAGTAAAATAGTAGCTGTAAAATATATTTCTTTATCAGTATGCAATTTGGAAGGCTTGGTGCTTTAAACAGACTACAGCTGCAGTCATGCAAAACTCTGTGTCTCTGATTCAGCAGTAAACAGCCATGAAGACTTTGTGTCTTAAGAAGACTAAGTCCAGTCCAGCAAATTCCAACACAGCATAGAAGCAGCACATATATAAAATAAATGTTTCACTGGTAACCCCAATGTTCCTAGCCTGTATCCGAACACAGGGGGAGCAGTGATGCCTTGTATAAGGTCACTCCTGTAAAAGCACAGTAACTAAAGTTTATGTGAAGTACTTTGGTTTTCTAGAGTTTTCTATAGTTTATAGCAATACAGTTTCTCAGACATCCAAATCCAGAGTGAGACTGCAGTGCAGGAAATTCTCCAAAAAAGGTACAAAACAAAGTTGCAAGACTGAAACTACCAGTTTTGTTGTACCAACTTCACAAGTGACTATAGAGACTTTTCAACCATCTATAGTAAAGCAGCCTGGCCATCTGCCTCTCTGTAAGAACATTTTTCTGTGTTACATACAGTATGAATGCCATAGAGGTAATAATAATAGAATGAAATGTATATACAGCAAATTAGCAAATGTAAAACCTTGTTAGGGCAAGTTGATAGTAAGGCATTATGCAAATGGATTACAATATTTGACTGGTATCTGAAACAAAATCATGTTCATAGGTTCATAGATTTGTACTAGGCTAACTGCCCTTGTGGGCCATTTTAAGCATATCCAGTTACCCCATGTGAGAATCAAACCCTGCACCTTGTGTTTGCAAGGTGAATGCCTTAACCATTATGCCAACCTCCCACCCCTAGTGTGGTATAAAAAATGTTTATTGTGTGTACAATGTCATAAAAATGCAGTGCATGGCATTATTCAAAGGTTAGGCTGTACAGGCAAAAATTTTAATGGTAAAGAACCAGGAAAAGTTAATATGCTGGCATTATATTCAGATGTTAGACAGTTATGTTCTGCCACCAGATGTGAAAGGTTTATTTCAGAGTTGCAACAACAGTCAAATCAGTTACTGACAGAACCTCTAGTACATTTTGTTACAAAAGAATGTAATAAACATCTAAAAGACAGACACAATGAGTTCAGGAAGCTTAGACAAGTTATACATACATCTTTTCAAAAGTGCATAGGAGTTTTAGACCATGCAACATTACAGGAAACTCTTCAACAGCAGTTACGAGATAAAGAAAATAAATTAGCTGAGCTTAAGAAAACATTGCGGAAGAGCAGGAAACTACAGCTAATCTGTACAAAAAAGATATATTTTATAATATATTTGTGTTTTGAAAATGGGTAAGCATGCAAGGTAGGATGGTAGGATCTGTCTCTGGACAAACCATTCACAAATGTTTTACTTTCATTCAATTAAAGCAAGGACATTTATCAGTACAACAGTAAAGTAGAGTGTATGACTGCCATTCTCATAGCATAGTCAAAAATGTAAACAAAACAGTTCTAGTGCATAAAAATCAAATGAAAATAGTTAATAACAATAACAATCTGAAGTCACAAGACTGACATGCATGTATTTTCGTTTCATATAAAGCATGTCTGTTAAATTGCACAAGAATGAAAGGCAGACAACAGTGAATATAGATTATGTAAATATAAACATGTGTTAAGCCAATATCTATTTCATTTTTTTTTTTACAATTTTTTTATAATTTTATAGTAACACCACACCAAACAGTTAAAGTTCTGAATTTTAAAAAGAAATAAAATCACAGATGGTACTAGTCAATCAGTTTTTTTGTAAAATTAATGGCAGGACAGTTAAATAAATAAAAAAATACTGAAATCCATGTGAGCTAATTGTAAAATAATGTCTATTTATGTAGTTTAAATGCATAGTTATGCAAATCACAAATACGTATTATATTTGTAAATGTTTTACAACTACATTCTAATATCAAACTGTAAGTGTATTAACAAACAATTTAAAGAAAAATGCTAAAAAAATGAACTATGGTCTACATAATCTAAAATGTGAGCTCAGACTTTCCCAGATTGGATGTATAGTTACAGGAAATGATAGGCAGATAAAGTAAAAAACAAGACTGATTGCCAGATAAGTGGCTTGAGTTTTTTTCTAAAGCATTATTGTTATTAAAACATAACTGTTAAAATGTTCACATGCAACACTATTTGGTAATTGTAATAAAACATCACAATTGTGCATATATGTTACTGATAATCTGTTTGTAAGTAAATGTTAAAAGTAAAAAACCTCGGTTACATCAATTATAGCCAGCAAATAGGCCATAATATACATACAGTTCAAATCAATTATGCAGGAGGGTATAAATACCTACTAGTAGTAGTAAACACCAAAAGCTTTATAAAAATGATCAAATCAGACAAAGGTCCATAGTTTGTTAACCTTATAAAGCAGATAAACAATAGTGCAATACTACAGGGGGAGGGGTACTTTCTCAGTTTTACATTGACTGTGTAAGCAGTATGTATTGCAAAAGGGTCTAAAATAAAGCTACAGAAAGAAATATCTTACTCCTTCTTGACAATACTCTTTTAGAGGGGAGGAGAAAACAGGTATTAGTGCATTAGAAATACTGGATTAAACTTGACAGGATAAGATATTTTGCAAGTTGCTAATAGCTATCATGCTAGTTATTATCATATTGTTTAGTATTAAATTGTATTTACAACCTGTTAAACTGTAAAGCTATACAAGAGATGGCTTAAAATTGCTTTATTAAAGCTATACAAGAGAGAGAGAGAGAGAGAGAGAGAGAGTAAAAATATGTGAAAAAATTAGCAAGACTGGCACTATTTTTAATATGTTTTTGGCAAGACAGTGTTGGTCTGCAAAAAGCATAAATGTTTCTAATTGTTGGGTATGTAGTTGCCTTTGGTGGCAATTCCACTAAATACTTCTAAAGAGACATACAATGTTTCCAAGATTTTGCTTGATGTTAATGTTACTAAATTTGAAAATTAGACTACATGTACTTTATAGTCTTTGTATGTACAAATACAGAAGAATTCAATACAAATGAAATTAATGGCTAGCAACAAATATGTGTGAAAAACCACATTAAAAAAAAATGGGTCCAGGATACCTACTAGATTGAAATGCATGAATAGCAGTCTGTGTAAATACATACTGTACAGGATACATTGTAATAAGTTCAAAATTAATTTGTCAAGTTGTAATATTATCACCGGTTTTAAGTTTGAGTCTTATTATTAGTTTTTGGCTCATCGTTTTATCTTTACCAATATTGGTTACCCCAGCTAGAGAAAAAAATATATTAAAATATTGTATTCATACAGCTAATGGAGTAATATGTAAACAGCATTTTTCAGTGTATACTTCACTGTCAATTAAATTTTATGGGCAGTTCAGAAATATAACCACAATGTTATGGTTAAAATGACATTGAAACTGTATATTTTCAGCAGTGTATAAATGCTTGCAGTAGCACATAGACTAATATTTATAAGAGACAAGAACTATCTCTAATCTTTTGATATAAAATGATTAATAAAAGGTAAAGAGTTACTTCAACAGTTGCAAAAGAGTTAATAGAACAGTTCTAAGTCATAAATTAAATTCTGTGATTGCAAAAGAATAAATTAATCAAGTTAAAAAAATTAAACTAAAGCAGACAGCTCATAACTAATGGAATATTTTCACAGAATGGTCTGCAAAAGAAAAAGTTGTTAGATACATTCAGTTTTGGTAGTAATACTTAGTATCATTGTATTAACTATGTAAAATTGCATTATGACTTGTATCAAAAAAAAGACTAAAGGTTTTGTTTCCTAATGTGTTTCCTATAAAATAAAATAGAGGGAATTGATAAATGTCTTGCTTTAACTGAATGGAAGAGTAATTCTGTTTTAAATATGTTGAAAGATAAAGCATAGAATTAAAAGTTTGCTTGAATATGTGTATAGAGTTTAGCAATGTAAAATGGGCATTCATACTATATGTACAACAGACAGGCTTCTATTCTTCACAGCATCAGAAAAAAGCCCAAAACAGCAATTTTGGAAAGCAACTATTTTTCTCATGTTTGCAGAACAGTTTAAAATATCCATTAACAGACATGCTTTTTTATAAACTCAGCAAAACGTGCCTCAAAAATATGTTTATTTAAATATTAGTAGCAGAACATATGTTTCCTTTCAGGCTTCTGATTGCATGCATTCTCACATCAGCAGAAGTGCTTACAAGTAAATCACAAAAGGACAATAGAAAAGTCTAAAATCAGACATTACGTTATTTCCCACAGAAGGTCAAAAAGATACCAAGAGGGAAAAAATCTATGTGCATGACTAGAACTGTATATAAGAACTGTATTAATTCAGCTATGTGAGAGGTATTATGTAGAAACTTTGGTTTTGAGCTAACTGGAAAATGGAAAGTCATCATTCATATCTGTAATGAAGGAAAACTTTGTGAATATATGCTATAAACTGACAGAAGAGTACACGTCGTTTGTTATAAAAACAGGTTATTCATTTATAACTGTGCTTATAGTAAAATAGTAGCTGCAAAATATATTCCTTTATCAGTATGCAATTTTTAAGGCTTGGTGCTTTAAACAGACTACAGTTGCAGTCATGCAAAACTCTGCGTCTCTGACTCAGCAGCAAACAACCAGCAAGACTGTGTCTTAAGAAGACTTTAAGTCCAGTCCAGCAAAATCCAGCACAGCACAGAAGCAGCACATACATAAAATAAAATTGTCACTTACCTAATATGATTAGAGAATGGAAAGCAACAAAATTGTCACTTACCTAATACGATTAGAGAATAGAAAGCAATATAATTGTCACTTACCTAATACGATTAGAGAATGGAAAGCAATAAAATTGTCATTTACCTAATACGATTAGAGAATGGAAAGCAATAAAATTGTCACTTACCTAATACGATTAGAGAATGGAAAGCAATAACATTGTCACTTACCTAATACGATTAGAGAATGGAAAGCAATAAAATTGTCACTTACCTAATACGATTAGAGAATGGAAAGCAATAAAATTGTCACTTACCTAATACGATTAGAGAATGGAAAGCAATAAAATTGTCACTTACCTAATATGATTAGAGAATGGAAAGCAATAAAATTGTCACTTACCTAATATGATTAGAGAATGAAAAGCAATAAAATTGTCACTTACCTAATACGATTAGAGAATGGAAAGCAATAAAATTGTCACTTACCTAATATGATTAGAGAATGAAAGCAGTAAAATTGTCACTTACCTAATACGATTAGAGAATGGAAAGCAATAAAATTGTCATTAGAGAATGGAAAGCAATGCACTGATCATGCCTGAAATTTTAACTCCAGTGCCATCTCAAACAAAAAGGCAGTGGTTGGAAAGTCAGAAAACACTCTCCTCGGGTCCACAACAATTACAACACAATAAACAAAACATGCTGGAGGGATAGGTTCCTGACCCAGAGACTCCCCAGACTCTGGAATAGATTGCCCATACATGTCAAGCAGAGTGCCTCTTTAGTCCTCTTCAAAAGGAACCTTGATGATTGGATGGGAGATAGGAAATTCACCCCGGGGATCACATCAGTCGCCCTACTAGACAGGGGTCCAGGGAAGAAATAGCCAGGGAATTGTTATGGCTAAGCTTGTATAGGCCCTAGGGCTGATAGCCTAGTACCAACCTATGAACACCAAGCCAAAAAAAAAAATAATTCTGATGCACAAAATCCATTTGCCTACATGTACAGGTTCACAGGTCTGAACTAATCCTACCATCATGGAGATACATTGAGAAGCTTAGCCGCAACACCTACTACTGATGGGAGAATAACAATGTCCCCCATTAAGTATATTTTCTCTCTAATATCCCAGATTAAAATTTATGATCAGCAATTCTGTCATCCAGAGTGGTTATAAATGTTGCTAGGGAAGTGCACTGCTTGATATGTAAGCACAAGCTACTCCACAAATAGGAATACATTAAGTTAGGTATTTATCATGCCTTTTGGTGTTGTATATGTGATAGTATAGGTTTAGGTCTGTAGCGCAGGTGTTCACTTTGCCAGACTTTATTTAGATGATGGATTTCAAAGATTGGTGGGTCATTCATAGCACAGAAGGCTAAGCAGAGGTCATCCCACAGGGGACTATATGACACTGAGTGGGGGGACAAAGCATTTACTCTATCAGAGTAGATAAGGGTACTCAGAACTGAGATCTTTTTGGGGAAGAAACATTGAGGTCTCCTGACTTGGTTTAGGTGCTTAGCAAGGTACATGTCAAAGGCAACACTGTATTCAAAAACAGTTTCCCAATAAGCATGGAAGAAAATGTGACTACATCTTCTGTCGTCCTTAATGAGACACCAAAGAAGTACAGAAAAGAACAGGCAAACTACCACACTAACTCCAAGCAGTTTGAAAATGAGATTAATCACCCAACTGACTGTAGGAAAACTTAGTTATTTTGAACTTCTTAGCTCCACCAACTTTGTAATTGAATTCACCACTATATCTATATCATGCACACCAGTCAACTCCTCCAAAATCCCACCACTTGAACCATGCCTAACACTACTCTAAATCAAGAAAATCTCCCAAAAAGAAACTGACATGCTAGTAAAACTTCCTCCCCAATGATAGCCTGTCTGGTGCAGACACAGCCTTCCCCAATGATAGCCTGTCTGGTGCAGACACAGCCTTCCCTTTGTTTGTAAAACAGTATGTAGACTATCTCCCATCACATATTCAAACTCTTACTCTCTCCCAACAAATCTTCCAGACAGAATGGAAGAAAGCTAAAATCACCCATAATACATAAATGTACCAGACTAGCCAATAACTCAGACTTTCCAATTATCTGTCACTCCTACCCCATCTTTGAAATCTATTTGAAAAGGCTAAGGCCTGTTACCTCTGACATCAGAGCATCCTTTCTCCTCACCACTTTCATCTGCATGACTTCATACAATACAAAATCATCCAAGGGGCTCTACACACACTGATATTATACTCAGCTTCCTATTGAAATGCTGAGTGCCAAAAAGCAAAGCAAAACAAAAAAAGACTGAAAACCTGGAGAAGAGAGTATCTCAAAAATTGCTCTTTTCCTTAAAACTTCTTTTTAGGGGGGTCAAGCCTCCCTGCACCCCTAGACACCCAAATATATATATATATATATATATATATATATATATATATATATATATATATATATATATACCAACTCTGAGATTACCATACCTCTAAGAATAGGGAATATTCTGAAAAATGGCATCTTGGACTTTACATATACAAATCCAATCTTTCAGCCATTCAGTCTCCTTGTTTCTTGACTCACTGTAGTGGAGTCCTGACATTTCAAAGGGTTACCATTATACGCACTTGTACTAACAAAGGTTACCTTACAGGTGCCATAGCTGTTGATTTAGCCAAAGCTTTTGACTTAGTTGACCATGCATGTCTACTTAATGTATCTGCATATTAAACTTCCAGGTTCTTAACCTTAACTGGTTCACAAGCTATCTCTTACACAGAACCTTGTAAGTAAAATATAACATGTCTTTGTCATCACCACAACTACTTGTTATGGGTATTCAAAAGCTATATCCTTATACCTGTCCTTTTTACCACCTTTATTAATGGTTTAATTTCTGACTTAAGGGCATCTATGTAATATTTTATGCCAGTGACATGTTCTTCTACCATTTTTCCACAACTATAATCCTGTACAGCAAGAACTCCAAAACACCCTCTATGGTCATAGCTGACTAACTCATAAGCACATCTGAGATGTGGAATGCCATCCCTCTATACACATCCTTACATTCCACAGCATTTTCTGAAAAACAAAGTTTTAAAACATAAAAAAATTTAAATATCTTGTGAACACTAGGTACTACTAAAAAGGTATAAATGTTTTCAGTAAAAAATCTTCCTTATAGCCAGTACCTTCACAGTCTTTACATCAATACCGTAACATATCATAAACCCAAAAATAAGGTTTCACAAACAGTATTTCAATTCTTGGACTTTGTACAGCCTAGACATACAGTAGCAGAGCATTTTTATTCAGCCAGATGTGAATCGTCATATGACAGCAATAAACGGATTCATGAGTGCTTGTTTATTGAGATGGATATAGACATATGAAAACATGTTTTGTTTTTTGTATAATTAGTAAAGAAAACAAAAGCTCAGCAAGACCACCACGGCTTCCAGTATGATAAAAGTTCCAGTTTAATAAATAGGACAAGTGCTTTCATGTAGACACCCTACACTTCATCAGATCCTTACACAACTCATTAAAACACATCATTATATATAGTCTCAGTACAACATTTAATCATTTCATCAGAGATTGACTAATTAAATAATCACAAGTAGTAAGACAATCAATTAAAATAGTCAGTCACTAGATAAAAGCAAGCTACTTAAAGCAACATGCATCCAATACTGGCTTGATACAAATACTACTATCCAAGCCAGGATAAATGTGTGCTTGCAACTTAAAAATCCATTTTAGCTCCACACATTCTATAAAATTATCAGTATTGCCACTCCTCTTACTGGGTACAACAATTTGCAAAACCCTAAAACTAAAACTATGTGATAAAAACTCCACAATGTGCTTTTCTAGAGCATTGCCTAAATTCCCATGCTTGATGTCATACAAATGGTGGTACACTCTGTCTCTAAGGCACTTTGTGGTCTTACCTACATAGAAACAGTTACACCCATTACAAGTAGCCAAGTAGATAAGATTAGTAGCATTGCAAATAGCTCAAAACCTGGGTTCAAACTCGAATTGCAACACAGGATGGATAAACTTCTGGGTATGCATCATACTGTTACACATCTTGCATTTTTTACATGGATAAGTGCCAGGTTCACCCTCCATAGTCACATTACAGGTTCTATTCCCACATAGTAACTGCTTCAAGTGTATAATTAGTAATATAAATAATGCTGAATAGTTCTCAAGATGTACAACTTACCAGTACAAATATCAATGACAGTTTTATTCAACATCACCAATGGGTTTACCTGATGCCATGTGATAGCTTGTCAGTCACTTGGTTTTGGATATATTTATGTAAATATGGAATGTTGACTAGCTTCACAAGTAAACAGCTAGCGGTATCTTGTGTGTTGTACACATGGACAGTGAGTAACAATGCATTGTTCTGTCTTCCACTATGACATTTCATATCATGCCATGCAATAGCGGACAGTTATGTCAGGTATGAAAATATGAATGCAAATATGAAATATTCACATCTATACTGCAGGGCATCTTAGATTAAAAAAAAAAACCTTAGTGCCATTGTATAATGCATGACTCACTCTTTTCTATGCTGATTATTATTAATTAGCAAGTCACTTAATTAAGGAAGCCAATCAGAATTTAAGTCAGTTAATTAAGGAAGTCCATCAAAAAATATCAGGATGCCATGAGGGGGTATGTATGTTAAGGCATGCAAACTAAAAGATGTAGGCATGAGCAAGTTAACAGATGCCTTTGAACCCTGACAAAACCTAATTATTTTTTTCAGTGCTCCACTAAAGTGAGGTAAATTACCCCAACTTTCTTTCTCCCCTAACCTGTAGCACACAGCATACAGAATACATCCTCTCTTTCAAACTCTCAAGTGTCACCTTTAATCACTTTTTAAATATGATGTTGTACATTACTAACCTACAGGCTAAGGTTATCACTGTCATCTTTGGATGTCATCAAATCTCACACATTTTCACTCCTGAAGGAAGAGCTAATATCATCAAAACATTCTCCAACCTTAACTCAAATCCACCCTGTTATTAGTCACTTACACTTCTACAAATATCTTTGGAGACCTCTAAAGACTTGCAAACAAGATTTGCATTTTCCTTCTTTCCTCTTCAAAAATGATCATCACTGGGTCATACTGCACTGGCTCCATATAAAAAAATGGGCTGCCCCTTTGCTTGTTCATAAAACCCTTTACAGTGCCTCCACTCCTGCCCCCCAGCTACAGGCTGGTTATTAGAAATAAGGAGCAAATGCCCATTTGTTAACCAGGTAGGCCCACTGGACACACAGTCTCTTCAAGGGTGACTCAGGAACAACAGTGAGGTGATTTGTTCAAGGTCACATAGTAGGAAAACAAGGGAATCAAACCCTGTACCACATGAACTACAGCTCTTAGCTTTAAGCCTCTGTGCCAGCTGAGATACACTGCACTGTCATACCTCTGCTCACAGAGCAATACTTTCATAAAGGCCCAGTTACACTACAGTTATGACAAAACTCCCTCTTGAAACGTATCTTCCTTTGAGCCATATACATATTTCTTATCTGACATACTTACCTTGGAGGTTGTTAATCTTTCCACTTTCCTAATTTTGACAGGGCAATTTACTCCATAATTTAGGTGTTGTTTTGTGATAAAAGAGTATCTTCTGTTTGTTTTATCCACTGCTAGGTTAAATAGCAGACCCTTTATTTTGTTCTTGTGAGATTGAGTGCCTGATGTTTAGCCAAGCTCATTTCTGAATGCTGGATTACCCACAGCTCTAAAGGCTAGACAGCTTGCTTCTCAAATATCTGTAAGCTATGCATAAGTTTAATCTACTCAATCACTGGTCTTGATCCATGGTTTTAGAGCTACTTACCTTTTTTAAACCACAGGTCTAAACTTTCTAGGAGACACATTCCTGTTATAGATATGGTGCAAAACATCAATTTTTACTCAGTTACAAGTCTAAGCATTGATATAGAAAGGACAGTCATTAATAATTATCTAATGTTATTGTGTTCAATAATAACCCAGCTTTCTACATTGCCTTATGTCTAATATGATCTTTAAAATGATATAAACTCAGTATTTGCTAGTGTACATGTTCTATTTTTTTTGTAATCAAGATTTTTGTGGAAATCATTCCACTTATGTGATCGGATATAAACATTACTCTTGGTTTTGTTAACTTTTTTCTGCAATATTATTGTTTCTTACCATTTGGATTCATTATAGGACCCAGTTAATGTTTCATATTGGCCTATAGTGAATATCTGTCAAACTTATTCAGTTAAATGTGCTCTTTGTCGTGAATATTTGTCAATCATCTTCAGCTATATGTGTTCCTTGAATAAATGTATCATCAACTTTGTAGATATTTGCTTACACAAAATCTTTCTTTTTTGGCCATTATTTAGACCATTAATATTAATGAAAATACATTTAATATGTCTAGCATGTGGTTGATTTAAAATATTTTTAACTTTTTGACATCATACAATGGTGACTCATCTACTGTCTAGAGAACAGATAAGGAAAAATAAAGTTAACATAACATTTTATTACCACTATATTGGTATCCTTTGATCCCTTAGCTTAATTACAAAACTAACTAAACTTTCAAACTACTTTAATGACTCTAAAACTCAAGTATTACAAAGCTGCTACATGAAATTTGAGATCATATAAAACATATTTAAATGAATAGACTCACTATTAAAATAAATTGCAGTACTGTAAATATTATATGTACTTAAGTGTCTATTATAATATTTATGATTATATATATCTCATTTAAGGGTATTGAATTAATCAACATCTTAGAACAATGAATTTTAATTTAGTACTTTTACAAAAAAACATATATTTACCTATTAAGTCACTAAAGTTTAAAAGGAAGGGAGAGTGAAAAGGAAAAGAAAAGGAGAAACAACAGATAAGGGAACCAGATGCAGAATTATGCAAAGTCAGGAATTTATTATATCACTACACAGTATGTACAAGAATCAGGTCATAGACAGACACGCTGCACTAATATTTTCCCTTGAATCTTCTAGTAACGAATATTTACTTATTTATGTTATTGTATTATTGTTAACTTCTACAATGTGTGTATTCCTTATTGCTAGAGCTTTTCTCCCACAGCCCTCACTGAAAAAGGACCTGTGTCCAGTCTGACTTTCCTGGTAAACAAATGTAATGTAAAATAAAATAAATAAATAAATAGTAATGATAATTTATTATTTACTGTTTTTGGATTAGTGAATCAGCAAAAAGTACTAATCAAAGTTAGAAAAATACTATTGTTCTAAAAAAAAATCACTTTTTATAAAATGTATAGCATCAAGAAGGAGATAAACACAAGAAATGTTTCTTTCCATTTATCCCCTCCTTGGTAGCAATTTATAATCTAGTCAGTACTTTGCTGCTTAGGGTGTCAACTGTCTATGTTTATCTAGCCTGTGTAATTATATGCACACACATTATGATAGCATGACTTGAAATAAAGAAAAAAATCATCTCTTTATGATTTTGCATGTTTACTCTATGTATCCCCCTTCTCCTCCCCTCCCCACATCTCCAAAAATATTTTTTGTCTTTTTCATATTCTCCCATATCTCCCTCTCTTTTCCTCAGAAGTAGAATATTTTGCAGTGCAAATAAAGAATTTAATTATATTTTGAAGAGGAGTCTACCCAAAAGATATATTTAAATTAATAACATGTTATATTAAACACTTGTAAAACAAATAATTTCAATAAAAATATTTCAGACTAGCCTCTCACTTCCACTGTAAGTTCCTTTTTAATAATTAGGTCAGGGCTGAAAGTCATCATCTATATAATGCTAAAAGCGCCAGTCTGACAAAAGACAAACAAATCATAAGTACTTATGTCTGTTCTCTTAGCCTAACCTGTCTATCATTTACGGTACTCCACTTTATCACAGGTATTTTCCATGCATTTCTTTGCCAAGTACATTTTTGATGTATTCAACAACCTACTAGCTTTTATTCTTCTTACAATATACTTTTTACTGCATGGTTGTTCACATGCATCTTTTAACTTTCATATCTTGCCATTATGGCTCTTATAGATGAACATATAGTCTTTCTTTCTATGTAGTCTTAAAAAGTTGCAATAAATGTTGTGAAGTCAGGATGTAATGACTGGCCGATATATTGTTGATCTTCTTTCTTTCAGAACTTGAATTTCTCAATCTACAATGCAATCTTTCATTATTTTTTCTCATAATATCATTGTTTCCCTTAGCGATTCCCTTTCAGTTAATCTACTAATTAAAACTACCTGAATGTTTACAATTTTCTTTTTTAAGGTACATATGAACTCTGACAGCACAATCAGTTATTACCAGATATGCTTCCTATACATGGGTCTATTTCTAAATTTTGAAGTTTCAAAATATCGACTTTCTAATAGTAGAGACCATAAGATCAAAGCTTTGAAAGTTTAAAATTTAAATAAAAAAATAAAAACAAAAAAAATGATTTTATGTTTTTGCAGGGGGGGCAAGCCCCCTGCACCCCACACCCTGTGCTAATTATATATACCATCTCAGAGATCACACTACAGTGAAGAAAACAGCAAATATACCATTCTGCTCCGAACAATGATCTCCATTTAAACGGTTTAAAGTTTCAAAACTTCGATCTTACGGTCTTGACCATAAGAAAGTTGACATTTTGAAATTTAGAAATAGACCCCCTATACAGACATGTTCTTAATCTGCCCTTATCTTTGGATACTCAACTCCAAGTACTTAATCACTTTTATGTTTTATGGCATTAACATATAAATAAATTTAAAAAACTCTCTGTGTGGTTCAAATGTACCAAAAAATCTTGAAAGGTTCTTTTTTTATGGCAACATAAAAGACCATCAACATTTTTTTTTGTAAAAGATTATATATATTAACCATGCAAGTTGATTGAAACATCTATCAAATTTCATATGTAATGGTGAAATCTTGGAATCCATAGTAATTGACTACACACCATTTCTAATTGTCTACTTTTTGGTATAACCGAATATTGTGACTGAATTCATATAGTCATGAATAGATATATTCTGGTTACTTCCACATCTTGTATTTTTTTTAACAAAATCAAATGAATCTTTTGCAAAGGATTTTTTGCTATTGCTTTTAGCTGATTTTCTAGAAGAAAAGCTAATGGCTGGCTAATGTCTCTGTTGTAGAGTCTTGACTGGTTGCAATAGGTATTAAAGGAGGCTTCACCATGCCTTTGTGAACCTTAGGTAAACCAAATATATAGTTAATTTTGGCACTGTCTGTTCTTAACTACTCAAATATTTTTCCAGTCATAAGGCTTTCTAGAAGTCATTCTTGAATAATATGGTCGCTAAGTCTAAAACATTTACATACGTAATAATAATGTTCTTTGCATTCACTTGTTTTTCTAACAATTCAATTTCTTTTCATCTTGGACTTTATCCATAATTACAGTTGAACCCCTTTTATCCACTTTCAGCATCTTAATTTGTTCATTAGTATGCAGTATTTTTTGTACAACATTATCTGTTTCAGTCATGCCAAACAAGGTATCTGGGGGTTGCAATAATATGATTTCTGTTTCAGAAATGTACTGAAATGCTATGAGTTCTTGACATAATGGGAGATAAAAACAATTAGTCTCAAATAAAACATTTTTCTTAGTATTTAACACATCTAGATTTATCCTCCTTACGTATTCTCATAGACAGCATTTGTGTGTCCACAAATTTCTGCTCTAGCAGCCAATACAAAAGAAAAGCCTTTGCTTAAAAACAAGGCTTATTAATTATAAAATCTGTAAGTAGAAATATTAATGATCATAAAAATGTCTGTTGACTGCTTGCATTATTTTTCTGCTGACAGAACTGTTTTGGTTGCCAGTGTTATTTCAGTAGTTGCCTTATAACTTCTGTCCACGTCTATATTCTCCTTCTCCATTCCTCTGAAAAACTTCATTGTTTGCCAATTGCCTTTGTAATTATGTTGTTGTTGTCAGCCATAATTGATCTTCCCTGATAGAGTTGTCACCTCTGTTGTGGTTGCTGTGAATATTATGCTAAACGGGGTGACCCTCTTGGGCCTTTACTTACCACAGTCCCTAAAAATAATTTTTCACTGTGTACAGGTAGCTTGTCTGCCAGAAGAGACATCATTCTCTGGAGCCCTCTATTCATCAATCACAAACTCATTTAAGACCATGCAAGAAAAATTAGTACAGAAAAGTCACAACGAAGACAGGAGTGCTACTACAAATACAAGATGCTCCTTTCAGGGACAGTGGCCAAGGCAATGAAGAATACATTTGTTCTTCAAGGTAATTGGACTTCTGGTATCAATTTCATAACCTTACAGTTATTAAATTCATCGGGACTTGCACTCAATAATGGTACATTTAAGTTGTTGCCCAAAGTGTTACATTTTATTCCTAATGCTTTCCTAACACAAGATAATGTTCACGCTGACTTATTTAGATTGTGTAGGAAACTTAGGTTTAGTGAGTTTATGGACAATAGTAAAACTTTTGAAAATGTTGAAGCAGGGGTTAAATCAAATGATGTTTTATATCTAGACTATCCATTTATTCGTGTAAAATGCTATCTTAGTCTTTGGTAAGGGGTTATTTTGATTTTGTTTTGGCAGGAATTCTGATATTAGAGAGGAGATAAGACTACATATACCAAGCAAGTTCAATTAATCTAAACTGAATGTTACATAACTGCATCTGAGACTGTATACAGGATGGAATTACAAGAGAAGATAATTATACATATGTATTCCCCAAAACATATAGTATAACTAAAATCAAATAGACAGTACTCTAAAAGTGCTGTAATAAACATAAAATAGTATGCAAAACCAATAAAGGAGATAAGTGTATCATTACTAATCAGATATGAATATGTGTAATACCACTGACTACTATGTGCAAATTCAAGGGTAAATTAAGTACTGCAGCACCAGCTAGTTACAACACAGCAAAGAGTCCCCAGGAAACAGCACATTTGAGATCAGCTATACCTAAGCAATTTTCAGATATACCAGTGACTTCTGATTCTAAAGTTAGGCACAAAGATTCTATACTCATAAGACTGGACAAAAACATGGTGACAGGTAGATATTCATAGGTTCATGTGTTCACAGGTACTTACTAGGCTAATGATCCATGGGAATCTTCAGTAGATGTCTCTCAGGAGCCAATATTGCTGATGCTACAAGGACCCTTAGGAATCAGAAAAATATGAGAACAGCATAGTGGTGGCTTCTGTTGTGGTAAATGGCCTGGCATGCAGAATCATGATGGATATGGAGAGAGAGAGGACAGAACTGTCCGTGCAGGTCACAAATGCAGAAAAGACTCTAGTATTGATTTGAATCCTTTCATCAACAAAAATTATGTTGATGTATAATGTGATTGGCTTTAACAATTGACCAAACACCTGGTGTCATTCTAGGGGACCAAGTATGTGTCAACATGGGAAAAGATATTTGATAACCATTCTTGCTTTGGTAAGGACAGATTGCACCTTTCATTCCAAGACTTCTGCATACTGGTGAAAGCTTTTGTAACTCCATTATGCCTTTTTTAGGCAAAGTTCAGCTATTGAACCTCCCAACCTAACTTTCCAAACAAATCAACCATTGAACCACATCAAGGTTACTACTTAATTCTAGAAGTCCATTCAACAAACTATCTGAACTAGATGCCTAGATGCTGTCTTCCATCTGGAACACATTCATGTATGTGCTCTTGAATATGGTTCAAGTGCCCAGAAACACTTTCTCAATACCTGGATTGTGTGCTTTCCACTTATTTAGACCTGATGGAATTTGTGCTGGTGTATTTGGTGTGTGTGTGTGTGTGTGTGTGTGTGTGTGTGTGTGTGTGTGTGTGTGTGTGTGTGTGTGTGTGTTTGGATAGATATGGAGACATATATATATATATATATATATATATATATATATATATATATATATATATATACAGGTCTCCCTCTGTTTGTCAAAAACACAGTTCATAGAGAAACAGAAGGTTGAACCCACTTAAGCGACAGTGCATTACATCAGAAGTGCACCTTTGTGAAAGATGATTCACTGAAGCACGCTACAGCAGGGATAAGGAAATATATCCTTTTCCCCACTGTAGTGCACTCTTTTAGTTAGTATATTTAAGTAGGGGGTGTGTGAGGGTGCAACCCCCCCATGAGGGGTGCAAGGGGACAGGGGTGTAGCTAGGATTTTCAAATTTGTACTCACAGCTCTCAAACTGCTACCCCCCTCCCCAGCCAAGCTACGGCCATTCTCGTAATTCACGGTTCGCTCTTTTAGTGTTAATGAAGAGGCATTCGCTGTAATGCCTCTTCAGTAATATAATATAATATAAATTCACTCAAACTCAGTTCTTTGAATTGAAAATGAACCTGAAAGTGAGTTCTTTGAAAAATGCAGCATGGTAGTTGGGGTAGAGGATTCATGCTTTTGTTTTCTGTAACTAAGGTACAGGTTTTGAGCTTGAGTAATTACTAACCACCTGCTACCCCTAACTAGGGTGTTTCATTCACACACACACACCTACCTACCTCCTAGTGCAAGAAATATGGACAAAGCCTAAAATAAACAGGGACAGATATTAAATAATGCGCTTGTGAACTTAGAAAGTTGCAAGAATAACAGGATTTGTGCTAGTATGAGAAAGTTGCTAGAATAACAGGATTTGTGCTAGTATGAATTTTTATAAAGAACATGAAGCCTGAAACTCAAATGTCTGTCATTATTTAGCAACTTCAGCCTTCAATGATTTTCTAGAAAATCACAAAATTTATGAGGAACAGACAAAAAATATGGGGCAAAAATCTGGACATTCTGCAAAATTTGGACAGTCGAGGGCCAGCACATACATACATACACACACACACACACACACACACACACACACACACACACACACACACACACACACACACAAGTTCTTTCTCTGTCTGCCATTTACTGAAATACTTTACATTAATTGTAGTTTCACAAATATGTTTCAACAACCTTTAATGGACCATTACAAAAATTAATATGAAAGGAGAAGAGAATTCTGGGAGTCCAGTTGGACTGATGAGATAAGAACAATAAACATGAGCTAATAGTGAGAGTAAGAATCTGGAGTAGCGGAAATGTAACTTATTACAACAGAGTGAAGAGAAGCAGTGACTGAGAGCTCAAGCTACGATCGCGCATGAGGAAGCTGCATTGCACTTCAGGAGAATAATCAGCAGTGCTGAAATAAATTGGATTTGTCATTATTGGTGAATGCTGGGATCATGCTTTAGACAGTATAGTAAAAGGATGGGAAACGGCAGGGATGCATTTTTCCACTGAAATATGTGCAGCTGTGTTACTGCACACACAAGTCATGGAGAATGAAAGATGGGGCATGAAAAAGATTAAGGAAAAACGGTGGTTAAAAAAGCAGTAGTTCATACTCTAATGAATATGGAGAAAGAAGCAAGCAGTCTGATTAGGTAACTATGTAAGTGTTGTGCACAGACCACTTGAAATTGCACTGTAGCTTTATTAGGAAATACTGTCTCTGGTTTGAGCCTTGTAGCAGTAGAAGCATTGTCATTGCGGTAAAGTAGCTGTATTTCTGTCACACTTCTTTCAAAACTTAGAACTTGTATTTCTTACAATAATTAACCTAACATAAGCTTTCTTTTTTTTTTTTTTTAGAAAAGAAGGCTTTCGGATCCTAGGTCTTATACGGTTAATGAAAATGAATCTTTGTACAAGCTCAGTTAATTTATCTAATATTGTATGTGCCCTTCAGTCGATCTCACTTTATCAAGAAAATCAGTAAATCCAGGCGGTGCAAGGCTAATCAGACAGACAAAACCATAGTGTTGACTGTAAATCATAGAAGTTTACAAGTATGAAATGTATTCCAGATTTAGTAATTTTCACACTTTTGTAGAGAAGAGATGCATTTCTGAAGCTACATTCTTAATAGTCCTTTCACCTGCTAAAAGGCTGTCTGTTTAAGGGACAATTATACCCTAAACTCAAAATTTCCTTGTACTAAAGTGCATTGTTTTCAGTTCAAAGTGATGGACACACTGCCACCTATAACTGTAGCATCACTTAGCTCTTTCACACCTTCTGTCATACTGCAGTGATCTTCAGATTTCTCATTCTACAGCATGTTAGGTTTAAATGAAATCTTGTGACAGTTTTCTGTAGGAATTCATGTGTACACATATTTATATGTATATACTGACATATGAATCAGGGAAAGATGACCTGTTAAACCCAAAAGACTGAAACTGCATTTCTAAGTATAAAATGCATTTTCACTGAACCTATGCTGCAGTCATTGAAGGTCATATATTTTGTAAGTGGACAAGATCCTCTGTGTTCTCACAAGTTGACCCCTTCACACCCCACTATCACAAATATACTAAATGCATAGTCAGACACTGCAGAAAAAGGTCAGATGCCTTCAACATGCAAATGCTGTCCCACTGTATTTACAAGTGCACTACAGCTGTAAATGCATAGTCAAACACTGCAGTAAAAGGTCAGATGCCTTCAACATGCAAATGCTGTCCCACTGTATTTACGAGTGCACTACAGCTGTAAATGTATAGTCAAACACTGCAGTAAAAGGTCAGATGCCTTCAACATGCAAATGCTGTCCCACTTTATTTATGAGTGCATTACAGCTGTAAATGCATAGTCAAACACTGCAGTAAAAGGTCAGATGCCTTCAACATGCAAATGCTGTCCCACAGTATTTACGAGTGCACTACAGCTGTAAATGCATAGTCAAACACTGCGGTAAAAGGTCAGATGCCTTCAACATACAAATGCTGTCCCACTGTATTTACGAGTGCACTACAGCTGTAAATGCATAGTCAAACACTGCAGTAAAAGGTCAGATACCTTCAACATGCAAATGCTGTCCCACTGTATTTATGAGTGCACTACAGCTGTAAATGCATAGTCAAACACTGCAGTAAAAGGTCAGATACCTTCAACATGCAAATGCTGTCCCACTGTATTTATGAGTGCATTACAGCTGCATGCATCATAACATACAGCTGCACAGCACGCTCAGCTGTTATAAAGTATTCTCTGTCTACAGCATCAAACGATACTTACAAAACTCCTGACATGTTCCACATATGCATCAACTGAATGCTCCACTTACTTTAATTGTCACCAAAAACAGTGTTCACTGTAGTGTCAATCTGTAAAAACACAATTATTTAATAATAAATTGAAAAAACATCTACCTTGGCTTCACATGGATAGTATTTATGCTGTCTACACGTTTTCAGACTTTCTCACAATGCTTTATACTGACTTTCTACTAAATGTATTAGTGAGTGGCACTCATTGTATTCTGTTCATGTTACTGTATTGCATATGTTTGCTGAATCCTGTAAAACCTTGCTGAAAGGCATATAGGTCATGCCTGAAAAGGTCCACTCAGCCCAGTATACTTATACCTGCCCGGTTAAAAAATGGTAAATAAATAAATAAACTGCACCATTTTGGCAAGAACATAGCTAGGTCATCTGACACCCCCTTAACTCACAATTGAAAGGCAAAAAAGGGCTTTCAGAAGATGAGGGCCAAAAAGAAAATGGGGGGTTCTGCTACTTGCTACAGCTACTAACTTTCTGAGCCACTAAATACAAGTGCAAATGAAGTACTGCTATTAATTTAAGAAGCAGCAGTATCACCTGCAGCTTCTAAAACCAGTGCAGGAACTACACTTGTATCCCATGTCCACTTACATATTGTTTCTCCTAACACCTTGCACCCAGGATAGCTGCCCCCATCATCCCAGCCTGGTTATAGTTCCACATATTGATTGCACCCAGGCTCATTCCCAAACAGCCCTGTCAGCAAACAGATTATAGTTTAAAGTCCACAGCTTCATTCCAGCCCTGTACAAAACCTTTGACTTAGTTTTCCTTCAAGCTTCATCATCACAAGCCCCAAACTGGCCATCAGAAGTCAAGAGCCAAGAATCTTCAAGTACAGTTCTACTCCATAATGGACTTCCCAAGTGAGAAATTACCTTCATTCTTTGCTCTTTCCAGGTTGCAAACTTTTTTTTTATACACCACAGATAAGCAATAAGTGTCTCATTATTATATGTAATGCAACCAGTTGTCTAGCCAATGATTGTGAGAATTTAAAGACATAAGATACTCCCCATTTCCAAAACACAAGATTTCACACTGTCTGCCTGTCTCTCTCTCTCTCTCTCTCTCTCTAGGTATGTATGTAGATTATATATATATATATATATATATATATATATATATATATATTTATTTATTTTGAAGGGCAGTTAATAAAGCACTTGTTGGCTGACATGGGATTTTTTGACTACGTTTTGCAGGCACCCATTTAGTCAACTGCTAAATGCTATGAGATCACTGCTTGCTCCCCTTCAAGACCCATGGCAGGATCTGTTACAAATATTCAGTGTTTTGTAATTTGTCAAAATGGGACTGATATTTTGTGAGTTGAGTATGTGCAATTTGTCCTTTAAGAATAAACGCACACATTATTGCAATCATGCATACACACTTGTCCTAACAGTGCACCCTGGTAAAAGGTGTGGTGTAATCATGTTTATTGGTTACATGGTGTATTT
>NC_056743.1:1969463056-1969475556 GCF_019279795.1 Protopterus annectens | reverse complement strand
GCTCCCTGAAATATTTTCTTTTCTCAGCTGGACATCTAAATATGGAATAGAATCTTGGCCTACATTATGTGTGAATTAAAAAAAAAAAAATGTAATATTATGAATGTGGCAGGCTGGAAATGGCCTCGTGGCTCAGTTACCTTAAAAATCCTATGCTCCTATGATGAGAGAGACAGGTATTTTACAAATGACATAACTTTTTGGAATTACATTAGTGGCACGTTATTTTGGGGAGATGCCCTTTAGTCTTCAGTATTACAGTTTTGTTTAGCACATACTTTGCTTTATTTGAAAATGGTTCCTCCAGGCAAAAGTGATGGTAATGGGAGGTTCTTTTTCCCTTGCATACCAAAACAATTTATGAAAGAGTTTAAGATGCTCTTTATACATGGTGAAATGTTCAAGAAAAAAAAACAGTACTTTTACATCACATATATGTTACTCTTATTATTCTAAAGTAGTAACTCTAAAGCTGGAAACCTTGGAGATATATTAAATCAAAATGATCTGAGACAAAATTTCATGTCAAAAATAACACTGTACAATGTGTCTTTTAAGATATAACCTTACAATACAGTTTGGTAAGAATGGTAAAACAAAATGCTAAAACAATACCTTATACAAAGGAAACTTAAGCTAATAATTTTTTAATACACCTTGAATTCATAGCCACTTAATTTAATAGCTTCCATTCCCATGGATGGATTCCTCAGGTGAAAAATCAACAGAAACAGAGAAATTGGATGAAATATCAGGATTAACTATGGAACCAAGATTGATGGAATTGGGTTACTAACATTATTGAGTGAAGGTGGAATGTGAGAATTAAGACTGGAGATGGACAGGAAGATTATTTAGTGTAACCATGGACACACTGTTTTCTCTAAAATCCTGAATTCTGTTATTAACTAAAATTAGAGAATGTTATTAACTGATAATTTAGTAAAAACAATATAGTGTGTGTTCGTGCAGCCAAAACCAATATTCTGAACAAAAATGGCTCACGTAGTGGTGATTCCACCAAGACAAGTAAAATCAATTAGGTTTGTGGATGAAGAATTTTACCATCACAAATGGTTAAGCGCTTTCATCCCTGTAAAATGGGACTCCTTCAGAACTGTTAACACCATTTAAAACCATTCCTTAAATACCTAATGATATGGGTCATGTGACCCTAATACTAAAAATGTTTCATTATAAATGTTTTTACATACGACCTTTGTGTTTTTCTGTGTTTATTTAGAAAAACACCACTTTTAAACATATACACCAATGTACTCCCTTTTAAAACAATGTTGCATTTAACATTTCAAACCAAGAATATAATATTAAAAATAATATTCAGATGTTTAATGTAATAAAAGAAATTAAAATACTAAGTCTAGAATAAATAATTAAATATGTACTCCTTCTAGCAACAACCCATGTTTGAATTAAAAAACATTCGTATTAATAAACATTACTAAAAAGCTTAAATAGAAGAACAGTTGAAGTTAGTCATAATGACTTTGTTACCCTAAAAATCATAATTTATAACTCAAGGACTCTTTCTTTTAGTGATGTTGTCATTTATTCCTGGCAACACTGAAGCATTTAATCTTAACTGCCATTGCAATTCACTTCTTTTTATTTTGTTTTCTCAAAATCCACCCTATGGTCCTTCTTAATAATCTCCACAATCCCAAATAAAAATGTATTGTAGTTGGGGCAAACTAGAATATGTTTATATAAAATGTTTGGTTACCGTTGTTGTGTTCTATAGCATACATATGTTCATATATAGGTTTCCTTAAGAGTTCTTTCTGTTTTCCAAATGTAAAAATCACCACACCCCTGGCAAATAGCAATATAAACCAAACCTCTGCTGCCACAACTACCACCTACTAATCTAACATGTTGTGGGTGACCAATCATAACCCTTTGTTCCTGTAGAATGTACTTGCAAAATGTACATGTTCCACATCTAATGGTCTCCCTCTTTGTGATGTTGGTATTTGGGGCTGGATGCTCAAATAAGTATTTCAAATTGTGTCCTGTTTTGAATACAAAAAAGGGTTTATCTCCCATTGTGGTGATAAAATCAATATAACATTTGAACATCACTTAATTTTTTGTCAAGATGTTTTTAACTTCATTACCTAAATCTCCATGGTATATTAACATTAAGTTTGAAAAAAGTATTTGTTCCATCAATAGATTTAGGAAATTGTTTCTTTGCAACTACTCAGGAGAGGTTGATATCGAGTGCCCCAGCCCATCAAGACTTCCTTCCCACTTGTTAGAACCAAATCTGATGCACAGCCTCTGTCACCGAACATCATAACTAGATTGTGCAGTTCAAGTCTGAAGCTATTAAGATCTGAACACATTCTGGCAGCTAATATCATTTGCCCCTCGATGATGTTCTTTTTAATTACTGTGAGGTAACTAATCTTGAAATCCAAAAAACAAATTAGAAAAAGTTTGTTTCTTAAACAGTTTTGAACCAAAGCATTTGGTAGAATAATCTTTAGAAACAGTCACATCTAAGTAATCAATACTCTCTGTGGAGCCAATCTGTGTAAATTTGAGAAAGGAACAGATGTTATTAATATAGTGTACAAATTCTTCTTATAACAACATCTGTCTCTTTCCATAACACGACTATATCATCTAAATATCATAGCTATAGTTACCAATGGTCCTTATAACAAGAATTTAAAATGTTTCCTCTCTCAACAAAACATAAGACTGGCATAGATAGGTGCACAAATATCACCCATTGCTACACCTCTAATCTGTCTAAAAAGTTCTCCATCAAATGTAAAAAAATTATTAACCAAAATAACCATTATGAAAATCCATTATGAAATGAATCAAAGTACTGTTAAGAGAAGTTAACTCAATAATTGCTTCTTAAAAAAGTTCCAAACCTTCCTTGCATGGGATTGATAGTGGAAAAGGAACAGTTGTCTAAATAATACTATTGTATGATTTTTGATAAAAAAATTACAATAGTCAATTAGGACATGTTCTATTGAGTGTAATGTGTCCATCAATACCCTATCTACAAATAATCACAATGAATATGTAGAACTATTATGAATCGTCACTATCAATCTATAAGGGGGGTTATTAATGTTTTTATGTGTTTTGGTGATACCAAAGACATTAGGTATAACTGGATGGTCATTTCACAGAAAGTTGTGAATCTTACATAAAAAGCTGCATCTTCTAAGTGCAATATTTATCTCATTTCTTGAAACTACTTCATATCTGTATAGATCATACAGTAATGTCATTATTTGACAACTGTAATCACTCCTGTCTGCAAATACCATTCAACTTTCTTTAATGGGCTTCATAATATGTAACAAATTATTGGCTCTCAACTCCTTTAATAAGGCTGCTTCATCCTCAGTCAGGTTGTAGAATTTCTTTTTAGAATTATTATACATAATACAGATGTCTAGAGTGCAAACTTTCTCGAAACTGGCAATCATAGGGTGTAAGGGTGGGTAAATGTACTCCTTCTCTTAAAATCATTGAATGGTTTATCTGTGACAATCTTGCTATCTTTAAACATAATTTTCAAATTCAATTTTCTTGTAAACAATTTTAATTTGGTAAGAACATCTGCTATGTCAGGATGACAGAAGCCAACAAATTTCAAACTGATAATTCACCAAAAAGTGTTACCGAAAGGACTTGTATCTCCTTTAGGAAATCTTAAGAATTGGGTGAGATTTTTAAATTTACCTCTCCATAGGAATTTGGATTTAGTCCAGGCCATGCACAAATGTATATGTAATATTTACAGATTTGACTTAAATATGGAAAAGTTCAAATTAATATGAAGATGTTGAAAATGCAGCACTACTTTACTTGTCAGGCTGGTATGATAGTTTATAGAATAAGATACAGGTTTGAATGAGCAAAATGCTATATTGAGGAAAGCAAAAGGAAAGAAAAAATGAGAAATTAGGGACATGCACATGATGATTGTTATACAAGTCTTATTAAGTTTATTACCAATACATGCACATGGATTTCAGGGGTCTATATTTTATGTATGAAGTTTTATAACTTCGAATACCATATGATTGAAACCATATGGTCGAAGTTATAAAACTTTGAATAGTAAAAAAAAAAGAATAAACTCTAAACTAAGGGTTGTAGGCAGGGAGGGAAGCCTGCCTGCACCCCCACACACCCCGCTCTTTAAATAGTACAACTCCAAGATCGCACTATAATGCGGTAATGGGAAGACTTCCCTTTACTGCACTGTAGTGTGATCTTGGAGTTGGTATAAGTAAAGAGCAGGGTGTGTGGGGGGTGCAGGGTGGCTTGCCCCCCTGCTTTAACCTGTTAGGTTACTTTTTTTTTTTTTACCTATTTGAAGTTTTTTAACTTCGACCATATGGTGTCAATCATATGGTATTTGAAGTTATAAAACTTCATTCATATACTATATACCTAAATTTCATGATGTGAAGTTTGGGAAAATAGATTGTTGGTGAAGGCCTCTATTAATCTGTCAAAAGGAAGAGATAAAATTAAATTTAAATGAATTAGAAGCCTATTTAATTGTGGAAATAACAGTGTGTCCTGCAGAAACCTAACTTTAGACTTGTTCAGCCATTTTTTTTAATATAACATCACAATACCCACCATTAGAGCGGTTTCAAGTGTATACAGAGTTGGTTATTTTGAGTTTCCTTTAGTGGAAATCCAATGTACTAGTATTTTACAACACCTTATGAATAGCTTAGAAAACAAGAAAGTCAATTGGAATGAATACAATTAGTTGCCAGATATGTTGTTTCCATTGGTACTAGAAGATTATGCATAAAGTAATAATAACAGCATGTTTTATGTTGTGCAATAAATAACCTATCCAAGTATGAGTGGAATGATGTTCTAGCTGGATTTACTTTAAAGCTGTAATACTATTTAGAGTTGCACATTTTTGAGAAGAAGAATGGTTACATGTTACTGAAAATTTTAGTTTCTGCGATAAAAGTTGTCTATGGGTATAGTGACAGCAAAGAACTGTCTGTGATGATAATTACAGAATATCCATACAGTGGCTTTATTTAATGCATACCAGAACTTGGAGACAAATGTCCAAAATATAGAGATAGATCATCTAATAACCTAAAGAGTTATCTGATTTTGGGAGATGACTTTAATTGTATTTAAGATAAGAAGTATTTTTATGGAAAAAGAAAGTCTGGATTATTAGCATTTTGATGCTTTTTTAAGAATTGGGCAAATCTGTTGAATCTAATAGACCTAAAAGTTTTTGAAGACTATATTTTGTTACTCATTATTATTTTGCGTTTGAGATTCAAACATTTTTACAGAATTTATATCCGTTATGACTTATGATTTTGTTCCTAATCCAACTGAAATTTTCTAATGCTTAAATTCACTATCACCTACAACAGATTGGCAAAAGGTTACTGGAATTCACTACCATATGATAACATTTAGAGAAATTATACATTTTAATAATCAAACTATTTTAGGACATAAAAACATGGAACAAATTTCTGTTTTTTTTTTTTTTTATTTTAGACAAAATTACAAAGAATACAAAAGGTGGGGACTGGGAGTCCCATTTGAAATACATGGAGCTGGAGTTAGTGTGGAGGATTAAACTGAATGTCACACAGTTCATGGAAATGAATGAAGCAGCATCTATTACTAGTGCTTTAAAACTGAGAGTATCTAATTGTTGGAATAAACATATTGTTACTGTTTATCTAACAGTATTTGCAACTGAATGACCTCACAATTATTATTTTAACACTTAGTGTTTTTGATGTCCTAAAATAGTGTTCATGAATTAAACAGAGTCTTAAAAATAAGTAACCGCATTCTTCAAAATTCTAACAAACACAGCTAAATCCATCACAACTGTTAGTTAATATCACGCATAAAAGCAAGCTTTTATGTAAAACAAAGACTTATCAAGTCACAATAAGGCATGCTGGTAACTGTTTTCAAGCTTTTTTAAGGGAATTCAATAGAAGACTTTTTCATATTGGCTTGCATTGGTTGAAAATATGACATCTTTTAAAAGCTACATCACACATACAGCATACACAATTGTGTGAATATGTCCAGGCCACAGATGCCCTCCTGGGCAAGTAAATCAGAACTGAGTAGGATAAGAACACTCAGTTGGAGGCGACACTGAAATATATGAAAGTGAGGATCAACAGCTATGACATGGACATGCTCCTCTCTTATGTTTTCCCAATTATTCCCTAAATTGATAAATAACCACAACAAAACACCATCTGCATAAAGGACAAATAAACCAAAACAAAAATGCAGACACAAGAGAACAGTCCACATAATTTAATTAAAATACATAAACACTTTTGTTCCCACAAGTAACTTCTTCAGATAAAAACACTCTCTCCAACATACATTTTATAAGCTAAAAAATAAACTGGTAAATATCCTAACAGTGCATTTGTACTCAAAGATCAAAACAGAACGGCTCCCTAGCATACCAAAATAAAGACCTGATTGTGATACAGATGTTTGTGATGTACTTGGAGTTCAGTATTCATCTGGGGATGGTAGAAGTCAACATCTGAAACTAGACTATGCAGCCTAGGCAGGGGATACAGCTTGCCTTCCTGCAGTACTGACACCTGTTGGTGGCCAGGTGGAACAGCAAGTAGCTAAGATGTATGACCTGACTGCCCAGCAGCCTCTCACTATAGCTCAAATTAGTGGATGGGCTAAGGACAAAAATGTTTCTGCAGTGGTGATGGCCTTTTAATAAGCTAGTTGTCACCGCACAACTAAACTATTATTTTTATGAGAAAGATTCTTCTGTAGTGTCTGGGTTGGAGGCCAGTGAGTTTCTGGCAGGCGTCTGACAAGGCTTTGCAGGTGTCCATTTTGGGCATTCAGAGGGAACCACAGTTGACTGTTTCTGAGGGGTCTAATGAGGTTCCGCAGTTTCTCTTTTGGTAAGTGGTTCCTGCTGCAGTTGTGGAATGCTGTCCTGAGTCTGGTCCTTCTCAGGTATCCAGCACAGGTGTCCCTTTGAAGCAGAAATAGAAAACTAACCATGTCTCTTCTGCTCCCAGGGAAATACAAAGTGAGTGGCAGGCCTCTACTCAGGGGTTATTTAATGCTTTACTGTTGTTGCTGCCTCCTCAAGGGGTTTCAGTTGCTGCTTAAACTATGAGTCTGAGGAGGAGGATTCTCATACTCTTGATAATCCCTATGATCTCTAAGATGATGGACTTTTTAAAGTAGGATTGTGCCCAGGTTTTGGATATCCATAAGAGCGACTAAGAGCTACTGCAAATGGAATCTCCTAAACCTGGGACAATTTTTCTGTCTTCCCTGCTTTATTGGATGTTTTTTTCTCTGCCTCTAAAGTGCTGGATTCTCTGTCCCCTGCTCCCAGGAAGTCTGATAGGTTTTACAGGGTGCCTGAGGATTGTTCCTTTTTGTTTAAATGTCCTGCTGCTGACCCCTCTGTTAAGCCATCTCAATTGCTTCCTTCATCCAAGTTGCTACCTTCTGACAAAGACAGCAGGACTATGGATAGGCTGGGTGAGAAAGTTTATACTTTCTCTACCATGGCATTTAGGGCTATTAATTATCAGACCCATGTTTCTATGTATGTCTTGGCTCTTCTTTCTCAGGCCTGTCAGGTTCTTTCTGATCTTCCAGACTCTGGGGGTAAATCTTCTGCCGTTTCCTTGCTTGGGACTTCCTCTCAGGTAGTTCATCATTCTATCAAATGTAGTTATGATGCTGCAGATGCCTCTTCAAGGGCTGCTGCTTCTGGTTTGGTTCTGAGGAGATATTCATGACTTCGGCTTCAAACTTTGCCTGATGATGTTAAGGCTAAGTTGCTGGATGCTCCTCTGGATAATACTCTTTTTGTTTGTTGAAGTAGCTGCTGGTTTATTTAAGTCTATTCAGGACAAGGGGAAGGCTTTGCAGGAGCATAAACATGTCTTTGTTTCTCCTGTGCCTAAATTTCAATGGAACTACCCTTCTAAGCAAGCCTTTATTCATAGGCAGTCTCACCCTCCTTCTAAAGGTAAAAAGGGTAGTAAAAAGACTCCTCCTGCTAAGGCTACTCAGACTGCAGGGATTCTTAAGCCTTCCTTTCCTGACAAACAGGTACTGTCTGACTATCGACCCATTCCCAGCCACATTTCTCTGTCTCTTCGCCTTTCTCTTTTTCTTCCTGTTTGGCTCTGGATCAACCAGGATTCTTGGGTTTTGTCAACCATTCGTCAGGGGTACTTCATGGTTTGGATTTCCCATCCTCCTTTTATGGGCAAGAAGTGCCTGTATCCCAAAGGGGAATGGGCTTTATTCAAGAATGTTTCAAGTGCCCAGAAAAGAAGGTACTTGGAGACCCATTCTAGACCTCTCCCATCTGAACGCTTTCTGAAGGCGCCTTCCTTTCAGATGTTGTCCCTTCAGTCCCTTTTTTCTCTCTTTCCTCCCTCAGGCCTTTCTGGTGTCTCTGGACCTGAAGGATGCTTATTTCCATATTCCAATCCATCCCCTTTTCAGGAGATTATTGTGTTTCTCTGTTGCTTCCTGGCATTTTCAGTTCTGTCCTTTGCCCTTTGGTCTTTCTACTGCCCAAAGGTGTTCACCAAATGCCTCACTCCTGTGATTGCCTTTTGCAGGCTTCAAGGGATCCACATATTTTCTTATTTTGATGACCTGCTGATTCAGGCATCTTATCCAGAGGTCCTTTTGCAAAATCTTCACTTTACCATTTCTCTTCTTCAGAACCTGGGGTTCAAAATAAACTTCAACAAGTCTTCCCTGACTCCCTCTCAGGATCATGTCTTTCTGGGTTGCAGCTTTCAAATGGTGCCAATGCTGGCATTCCTGCCTCCTCCAAAGACATTATCTCTCATTTCTTTCTTTCAAACTCTTCTTCCTCTAGCCTCCATTTCAGCCAGGGAGTTTCTGAGAGCTCTGGGGTTCACGGCTTCCACCATTCTGATGCTTCCTCTGGCCAGACTCCACATGAGCAAGTTTCAGTGGTTTCTGAAGTCCGTGTGGATTCAGCATGCGCATTGTCTGGACTTGTCTGTTCCTCTTCTCCAGTGTCTCAAGGTCATACTTCTGTGGTGGATTCAGCAGTGTTGTCTGAATCCAGGGCTCCCATTTCAGCCTCTGCTTTCCTCTCAGGATCTGTTCACAGATGCTTCAGATGTGGGATGGGGAGCAATATTTGACTCCTTGAAGGTTCAGGGAGTGTAGTCACCTCATCAGCAGAAGAAGCACATCAACATCAAAGAGATGAGAGTTCTTATGCTGGCTCTTCAGGTGTTTCATCCTCTCTACTCTGCAGGGCCACTCAAGGTATTCACGGATAATAGCACAGTCATATGGTATATCAACAAACAGGGGGGTTCAAGATCCTACTGTCTTTGCTGGTATGGGATCTGGCTATCCAATATCATGCGACTCTTCAGGCAGTTTACATACCTTCAAATCAAAACATTGTGGCAGACAATCTGAGCAGGTCCTTCACTCAATCTCACAAATGGATGCTTCACAGGGATGTGTTTCTGGACATTGTTCACCAGTGGGGTATTCCTCAAGTAGATCTCTTTGCCTCCCCTTTAAACAGACAACTTCCTCTTTTATGTGCCAGAGTCCCAAGTCCTTTGGTCTGGAAAGTGGACACCCTCTCATTTTCTTGGAAGGGGATGTTTCTTTATGCATTCCCTCCCCTTCCTCTCATTCCGAGAGTCTTGTTCAAGATTCAACAGGATGCTCCCAAAATCTTGTTGGTGACTCCCTTTTGGCCACGACAGCACTGGTTCCCTCCAATTCTGCATCTTGCCAGGGGCAGTCATCACAAGTTACCTCACAGGGTGGATGTCCTCACACAAGATGAGGAGTCTCTCATCCATCCCCACCTGTCCACGCTTCAACTGACACTGTGGGTAATAGGGTTTTGATTCCTCATAGACACCTTTTTTCTGAGGACATGCTGCAGGTCATGCAGGAGGCCAGGGAACCTACTACTAGGAAATCCTACTTATCTAAATGGAAGAGGTTTTCTATTTGGTGTCTTTCTCATGACTTCAACCCACTTTCTGTGGATGTTCCTTTGGTTCTTGCTTATTTGCGTGAGTTGCTCAATGCTGGTTTGGCCTATTCTTCTATTAAGGTCCACTTATCAGCTCTTTCTGCTTGTCTGCCTTTAACTCCCCTGTCAGTTTCTAGATTTGAGGCTAAGCAGTTTCTTAAAGGCATCTTTAATATAAAGTCTCCCAGGTAGCCTGCTCCTCCTCCCTGGGATCTTAATTTTGTTCTGAAAAAACTGACTCAGGCTCCTATTTTGCCTGTTGTTTTGGCTTCCTTGCAACATTGTTCTTGGAAGACAGTTCTTATGTTAGCTCTTACTTCTGCCAGACAGGTGTCTGAGTTGCAAGCCCTTATAGCTTGTCCACCTTTTTTGATATTCATGAGGACAGGATGTCAGAGGTTAATGAGTTGTCACTTATCAATCTATTAATTTGTCTCCCTTTTTTCCTTCTCCACAATGTGACGGCGAGAGGGTGCTACTTACCTTAGATGTGCATAGAGTCTCAGACTTTATTTGGATACAACTAAAGTTATCAGAAAGTCTGACCAGTTATTTGTTTCCTTTCATCCTAGGTCTTTAAGTTTGGCTGTTTCCAAGCAAACTATTTCCACTTGGATTTCAAAGGTTATTTCCTTTTGTTACACTTTTCATGGTGAGAGCCTTCCTTCTTCTGTAAAGGCCCATTCCACTACAGCTATGGCTTCTTCTGATGCTCTTTTCAAAGCCTTAGACACTAATTCTATTCTTGAAGCTGCTCCCTGGACTTCTGTGCGTACCTTTACCAGTCATTACCAGTTAGATGGTATCTCCAGAGCTAGAGCTGGTTTTGCTGCTGCCATACTTCATGGCTTCTTGGACAGCTCTGCTGCTTCCTCCTCCCATGTTTCTTCTTGAGCTTTTGCACTCTCCCATTAGTAAGGAATACAGCAGCAGTGAATGTAAGGACATAGTACCACTGTGTAAAATCTTACCATAATGGTAGATGTCCTTGCCTTCACCACTGCAGTATTGACTCCCTCCCTGCATCACCCTTGTCTTTTTCTCTTCCTGTCTGTACAGATTATCCTTGGTTTTCCTTGAACTGCTGTTCCTACTGGGGTAATCTGTTCTGAGAATGGTACGCCTGAACGTCGCCTTTATGCCCCACTTTACGCAACGAGTAAGCAGGTGACCGCATACCTTAAAGCAATGGTAAACTTCTGTAAACTGGCCGGATGGAGGGCTTCATGGCATGGAATCCCCATTAGTAAGGAATACTGCAGCAACAGCAAGGACATATACCATCATGGTAAGATTTTACACAACTGTACTTTCCCTATTTACAGATAGTACTTGTAAAGTTTGTTTCCTAATCAGTATTATAGCAAGAATAAAATGATTCATTTGGGAGACTTCCATTCAGATTCTGAGCTGAAAACTGTAAAGTGCTTAGCCACTGTGAACTGTTTTACCACAGTAAAGGTGTGTCCCACTCACTCACTAGGGTGCTGTCTGTGAGCCTGCTTGTTATTTTTCCAAAATAAAACTGTGAAGAAGCTCTGGGGCATAACTGATGGTGAACTGTAAAATGATATGAAAAAATAAATGATAAAAAAGTTGCATTGCATTTCATCATTGGGAGAAGCAGCTCTAGTACGCTGTATAACAAAGTATACTGTTATGTTCTACATCATTTTAGTCCTCTGTCTCACATGTCTATGGTTTGATTGTAACCTCCTCTCTTTGTCTGTGGGGAGAATTTTATGTTCTCCTTTATCTATATGGGTGGTCTGCAAGTACTGATATTTCCCCCCACATGCCAAATATATGACAAATGACTGATTTCAATAAATTATCTCTTTGTCCCTCCCACTTCATCTATTGCATCTGTTCTTGATTTGTCAGGTCTGCTCATGGACCTCTTACCCTATTAATGGAAGGAAATGGAGTGTGAGAATGGCTTACTACACTGGTTAGTGATATTTATTTTCTGCTCTTACATTCAGTACAGTTTTAATTACTAATGTTGCCACCATTATACCTGCAATTGAAATGTGACATTTATAGGTGACATTTGACCACCACTGCCAGAAGTGAATGAACACATTTATCATGAGAGGGACATTTCACAGGTAAAAGACTAAATGCACCTTCCTTGAAACTTCATCACATAAACTGCTTTGCAGATTTGTAATACTACTGAGACACTTTTTTCACTTCTGTGTTATTTAATAAGTTGAAATGGAAAACCCTATGTGCAGGAAAGGTTATACATTTCTGTGATTTCTGAATGTCACAGTTAGCACATCTTAATAAAATACTAGCTTTGCTCATATAAAATACAGAATTACTAAGCATCACCTGTGTAGAACTGCAAACAGCAAGTTATATTGTATTCTAATGTTGCATACAGTATCATATCAAGTTG
>NC_056743.1:1969448056-1969458056 GCF_019279795.1 Protopterus annectens | reverse complement strand
AGCCATGTCAGACTCCAAACCAGTTACAAGTGGTGTCCCACAAGGCTCAGTCCTGGGACATCCCTTGTTCGATATATATTTCTCAGAGGTAAAGGCCAACACAGAAGGACTGTGGCTGACCAAGGCGCCATAATCGACACTCCAGCCGACACAAGCATCCTCCAAAAGGGCCTCATAGAAACAGACAACTGGTGCCAGAACCATGGCCTCAAGCTAAACGCCAAAAAGTGTATAGTCATCCCCTTTGGCAAAAACAAAGTGCCCACAAATTACCACTTAGGTGGTAATCCATTAAGTACAGAAGAAGTAATTAGGGACCTGGGGACCCAAGTTGATAGCAATCTCTCATTTGACAACCACGTGGCCAAAGTGGTTAGAAAAACATTTTATATAGCCCACCTAATCATGAAGGGATTCACATCTAGATCAGGGGAGGTCATCGTGCCTATTTACTCATCCCTCATCAGGCCCATAATTGAGTACAATGCCGCTTTTGGGATGTACCTTACCAGACACCTGCAGCAACTGGAAAGACCCCAAAAGTACCTCACCAAGAGGATCAAAGCGCTCAAACAGATGCCATATGCTGCCCGGTTAAAGAAACTCCAGCTCTACTCAGTGGAATACCGCCTGCTCAGAGGCGATCTGTGCCTGACGTATAAAGTCATGTCCAACCCGGAATTAATGGACATGCTGCACCTCAGAAAATCCAAATCCCATCGAGCTACGTGCTCGACAGACTTGAACCTCAGCACTGAAATAAATAGGACATGCTGGAGGGACAGATTCATAACCCAGAGGCTCCCTTCACTCTGGAATAAAATCCCAGTCCAGGTTAGGCAGAGTCCCTCATTGACTCTCTTCAAGAGGAATCTTGATGAGTGGATGGGAGATCGTAGGTTTACCCCAGGTATCACTTTTGTGTCACTGTTAGATGGAGGCACAGTGTACTAACCTCGAAAAAGGGCATAGCAAAATTATTTTAAAATGGGTGGTGAAAGCCAAACACACTCTGGCTAGGCTTATAAATGCCCTAGGGCAAATAGCCTAGTATGAACACACACACACACACACACACACACACACACACACACACACACACACACACACACACACACACACACACACACGCACGCACACATGCGCACACACACACACACACACACACACACACACACACACACACACACACACACACACACACACACACACACACACACCTTCCACTTTCTCTTATTCCCTTCTGTTAGCAAATAGTATCCATAACTGATCAATATTGTGTGTTTGTTAATTTAAACTATGACCACAGTAGCCTACTGATACAAGGTTATCCTGTTTTTCCACCTGAGAAATTAAGATATGACTTACAGTTTCAGAGCAGTCCTTGGTCAATTGTGATTGTTTCCAGTCCCTCATACAAGAACCTATCAGGGTCTCTACCCGCTCCCCACCCTTCCCCCTATTCCCTCCCGCCCCCAGTGGTCCCACCTTTATTGCACTCAAACCCCTCCCATATTTCCAATAGCCAACCACAGCACTAACCCAACACTACCTCCTCTATCTTCCCTCTACTATCACACCTCCTCAACTAACATGTACAAGCATACCTTTCCTTTGCTCACTGCATGCACTCTCCTTGCATATCTTACATCCTGCCAAAGCTCCATCATTTCCCCACTCAACCACTGCCACTGTACTACTACTGACACCACCACTCATGTCTCACCCATACTCAGCTCCCCACCCACCAGCTCAAGAAAGTACAGATTTGTACCTACCATAAATGTAGATGTCCGATAGATATGCAACTGCAGTCATAACATATGGGTTGTCCTGCCTCAGGCAGCCCTCGGTCGGCCGGATTCCAAAGTCTGGGTCCGACGTCAGCTGATGTCGCATTTCTCTCTGACGTCAGAGCGGCTGGAGTACATAAGCATCAGCCGACGCCATTTTCTTCAGTGTTTCTTGCCCCAGATGCCAGGTGCCCTCCAAGGAAGGCTGTAATCAAATTGGAAGGTAAAAACAGGATTCCAGACAAATAAGTAAGCAATAAACAGATACACCATAACAGATATCCCCAGTTAAGAGAAACAGGGATAGGAGTGGACCCTAGGCATAGAGGGGTATGGAGGGAGGGAAAATCCGACTGCAGTTGCATATCTATCGGACATCTACATTTATGGTAGGTACAAAACTGTACTATGTCCTTCAAGAATGCAACTGCAGTCATAACATATGGGTAGAATACCATAGCTTAGCTGGGGGAGGAGGAATGCTCTAGGAACAAGATGGTGTGGCAATCAAACCCTGCAGGACTGCCGAAGCAAAGCCTGCTCTGGATCTGGAGTATAGAGGGAGATTGTAGTGTTTGGAGAATGTATGCATGGAGCTCCATGTAGCAGCTTCTAGAATGTCCTTTGTAGGCACCCCTCTTAAAAAAGCTGTAGAGGTGGCTGTAGCTCTGGTGGAATGTGGTCTGACATTGGCAGGAACAGCCTTCCCATGAAAGGAATAACAGAATCTGATGCAATGTCCAATCCATTTTGAAATAGTCTGTTTTGAAATTGCTTTTCCTTGGACTGCAGGGGCGTAAGCTACAAAAAGTTGTTCAGACTTCCTACTGGTCTTGGTTCTGTCCAGGTAGTATCAAAGTTGTCTGTGAATGTCCAAGGTATGTAACAGTCTTTCCCCTTTGTTCTCAGGATTGGGGAAGAAAGCAGGTAGATGAATAGCTTGATTTAAAGAAACCCTAGATACCACTTTTGGCATAAAGGTAGGGTTGGTCCTTAATGAGACCCTGTCCCTGTGAAAGATTATGTAACAGTCTTTCCTCTTTGTTCTCAGGATTGGGGAAGAAAGCAGGTAGATGAATAGCTTGATTTAAAGAAACCCTAGATACCACTTTTGGCATAAAGGTAGGGTTGGTCCTTAATGAGACCCTGTCCCTGTGAAAGATTATGAACGGTGGTATTGCCATTAGGGCCTGTAGTTCCGAAACCTTCTCGCTGAGGTAATTGCCAACAGGAAAGCTGTCTTCCATGAGAGAAATTGTAAGTCGACTGAAGCTGCTGGCTCAAATGGAGGGAGAGTCAGTTTTTCTAGGACAAAGTTGAGGTCCCAGGTTGGCACTGGAGCCTTTCTTGGTGGCTTAATGTTCTTGATTCCCCTTAGGAATTGCCTTAGCAAAGGATGTGAAAAGACAGGCGGATCAGTGTTATATTTAGCTGAAATAGCTGAAGCATGTATCTTTATGAAAGAATATGAGAGTCCATTCTGTAGCATATCTGCCAAATATTCCAGGATGAGTGGGATGTTCAATAATGATGCATCATGTCCCTTGCTGGTATTCCAAATGCTGAGTCTCTTCCATTTTGCTAAGTAAACCTTTCTGGTGGATGGTCTTCGAGCCTCTGTTAATATCTACTGAACTTCCTTGGAGAGAGATAGATTGAGGTTATTCATGGGATCTCCCAGGCTGTTAGCTGCAGTGTCTGAAGGTTTGGATGCACTGTTTTGAAGTTGTGTTGAGTCAAAAGTAGGGGCCCATTGGGGCAGGGCCCACTTCTTGGTGTGACATATGCTCCGTAGTAGTGGATACCAGTGTTGTCTTGGCCAGTCTGGAGCTATTAGGATCCCCTTGGGTCTCTCTGCTTTGATCTTTAGTAATACTGAGGTCATCAGTGGCAGAGGTGGGAATGCATAGATTTTTAGGAAGTTCCAGTTGAATGAGAGAGCATCTATTTTCCAAGCTTGTGGATGGTATGTCCTTGAGCAGAATTTTTGTAGATGATGGTTGAGGTGAGAGGCAAATAGGTCTACTTCTGGCCTGCCCCATGTCGAAGTGAGTTGTGCGAAGATCTTCGGATGTAACCTCCACTCGTGTGGATCTGTGAAATTCCTGCTTAGTCTGTCCGCCAGCACATTGTCTTTGCCTGGAACCAACTGGGATTGTAACTGTATGTTTAGGCTCAGTGATTTTTCCCAAAGATTCATTGTCAGTCTGCAAAGGGGGTAAGAATGGGTGCCCCCTTGCTTGTTTATATACCACATCACAGTGGTGTTGTCTGTCCGTATCAGTAAATGGCCTTGCTGAAGTTGTTGTCGAAAGGCCTCGATGGCATGCATTACTGCCAGCATTTCCTTTTGGTTTATGTGCAGATGTGTTTCCTTTGGAGACCATTGTCCTTGTATACATCTGCCTTCCATGTGCGCCCCCCATCCAAGGTCTGAGGCGTCTGTGGTCATGGTCTGTGTTATCTGTGGTTTTTTGAATGACATACCTGTGTTTGCCTGGCTTGCCGAGGCCCACCATAGGAATTCCTTTTGTAAGCATGGAATGAGCGGTATGGCTGTCTCTAAGTTGCTGCTGTGCTGAGACCATAGGCTTTTTAGGTACCATTGAAGCTTTCTCATGTGTAGTCTTGCTAATGGAACCAGGAGAATGCAGGATGCCATGTAACCCAGGGCCTGTAGGGATCTCCTTGCAGTCATCTGGGTGAGTTTTGCCAAACCTTTGAAATAATGAATTAACTTCTCTTGCTTGTCTTCTGTCAGGTAAGCCATTTGAGAGGCTGTGTTTAGTTTGGCTCCTAAGAAGGTTATTTGCTGGGATGGTTGAAGTCTTGACTTTTGGAAGTTGACTGTGTATCCCAGAGCCTGAAGTAATCGTATGACATAGTTCAAGTTTTTTTGTCAACATCAATTTGTCGTCCGCTTGTATGAGGCAGTCATCCAGGTACGGGTAAATTTGGATCCCCTGGAGCCTGCAATGAGCAATTACTGAAGCCAGGCATTTTGTGAATACTCTGGGCACAGTAGATAAGCCAAATGGCAATGCTGAGAATTGATAATGCTCTGGCCCTGCAAGAAATCTGAGGTATCTTCTGCAACTGTGTCTGATAGGGACATGCAGGTATGCCTCCTTGAGGTCCAGAGTAATCAGCCAAGACCCCTTGCCCATCATGGGAAGGAGTTGCTGTAGAGTCAGCATTTTGAACTTTGGTACTATGAGAAAGGTGTTTAATGCGGACAAATCCAGTATTGGTCTCCATTGAGTTTCTTTTCTTGGAACAAAGAACAGTCTTGAGTAAAACCCCTGGCCTTGTTCTTGTTGTGGAACTCTTTCTATTGCTTGTTTTCGTGGTAAGGTATGAAAATGGAACCTGTAACCTTGGTCTATAATGTCCAAAATCCATTTGTCCTTTGTCAATCTGTGCCAATTGTCTGAAAACATAGATAATTTTCCGCCCAAGGGAGCTTCTATTTGTTCCTTGGTAGGCGGAAGTAGAGGAAAGTCATTGAGATTGTGGCTGTGGGGCAGGGGAAACCCCTGTGTCACTTCTTTGGTTTGCTGGCTGCCATTGTCGTCCCCTGTAAGGACCTCTGTATTGTCCTCTTCCTTGGCCACGTCTGTTTTTACCCCTTTGAAATTTTTCAGGATTAGGAAAGGACCAGTTTTTTGAAGGCCAATTCCTACTGAATCTGGGGGACTGAACCTGGAGGAAATCTTTAACCGTCTGAACTGATTTTGCTTTTTCCTCGATGGACTTTAACACATCTTTAGCATTAGCACCAAAAAGCTTGTTCTTTTCCAAGGGTGCATCCAGAAGTTTTGTCTTAACATGATCTGGTAGAGGTTGTTCTTTTAACCATGCATGTCTCCAAATGACTGCCCCTGTCATAGCTGCCCTACATGAAGCTTCCAGTGCATCATACCCACACTGCAAGAAGTGATTGCTGACTTGCTGAGAATTATGTACAGCTTCCTGCAAAGACTTCCTGTCTAAAGGATCAGGGGATCAGGAGAGGCCAGTGTTTTCTGTAAATCTTCTAACAGGAAATCCTGATATTGTAACATATGAAAAAGGCAATTCAAAGCTCTCATAGATAAAGTAGTGGAGGTGTAGACCTTTTTCCCCCATCTCTCTAATGACCTAGCTTCCCTGTTGGAAGGCAAGGGGTTTTTAGAGGTGGAAGCTGAAACACCTTTAGGTCCCTGAGAAATAGTTTCCAAATCAACAGTATGGGCCCTGAATAAATGGGAATGTGTTTCTGGGACCCTGTAATACTTTACTGGCTTGGCTGGAGCAGGAGGAAGAGAATCAGGGGTAACACTGGAGTCAGAATATAAATCATCCAAAACATCAAGCACAGGAGGGATTGCTAAGGGCCTGTGCTGGGGCTTTTTAAGGAAAGTTCGAAGGCGCTTTCTGGAATCAGAATATTCCTGGCCTTGCCACTTGACATGTTCCCTCATGGTATGCAGAACTTCCCCAAAAGAAATATCCTCAGGAGGGGAGGCCGAGGGGATGGAATCCTCTGCATCCGAGTCTTCATAGGTGTGGAAGAGCTCTTCCTGGCCATCGGAGTGGACAGAGTCCTCAGAATCTTCATCTGAAGGGATAGGGTCAGAGGGTTCAACCCGGGGCCTCTTATCAGGAGGAGGCTGGGATCCTCTCTCAGGATGGGCCTGTGAACCTCTAATCATAGAAATTAAGTCTGCGGCCATAGTCATGATTTGTGTCTCTGGAGTAGGCTGAGGTAAGGCTTTAGCAGTAAGGTGCTTGGTCTTGCCGGCTGCCTTAGCCCGAGTGTAGGCCTTAATAGACATGGCCATAGGAGGCCTGGCAGCTCCACGTGCAGGAGTGACCTTATCTACAGCAATGGTCTCGGGCATTTCCTCGGTTTCAGTATCCGGAGGAAAATCTATAACTGGCGTTGGAGTGGTATCCGGTATCGGAGTCGTCGGTAATGCGGTGTCTTCGGTTCGGAGTGGTGGAATAACCGTCTCTGGAGGAACTGGAGCACTTGCGGTAGGTTTAGGCGTGGAGTCGGAGGTAGACGCGGGCCAAGGATGTCGGTCCCGGTCTTTTCATTTCTTGGGAGTTTGCGATGTCGGAAGATCCGACGGCATTGTATAAGCAAATTTTTCGCCGAAAAAATCTTCAGCGAACTCCGCCCGGTGCCTAAGAGTGCGCTTATTGAAGCGAGCACAGGCGACACAGGCCGAGACGTCGTGGTCTGGGCCAAGGCAAGGAAGACAGTAAGAGTGGAAATCCTTATGAGGTATTTGTTTACCACAAGAAAGACAATTGTTAACTTTTTCAGTAATTTCTGACATCGGCTGAGGCAAGAAAAGGTCCCCAACGGGGTACTTAGCTTTTTTGATGACTTCGGAATCGAAGAATACAGGAGCTGACCGACCGGCACTTGCAAACTGCTTCTGCTTCGGGCACCGCGCAGCAAGAAAGACTGAAGAAAATGGCGTTGGCTGATGCTTATGTACTCCAGCCTCTCTGACGTCGGAGAGAAATGCGACATCAGCCGACGTCGGACCCAGACTTTGGAATCCGGCCGACCGAGGGCTGCCTGAGGCAGGACAACCCATATGTTATGACTGCAGTTGCATTCTTGAAGGACATCCATCCCTATGCACCCCCCACATATTCTACCAACTATATTACTCAAACATAAAGCATCCCTACAACTTAACATAGTAACCCTCCCACCATACCTATTATCCACAGAGCACAATCATAAAGTTTCCCTTATAAACAAACACATTCAAAAACTGGGAAAACTAATAATCTCATGCATATCAAAACTAGCCCTAAGTGGAGACATCCACCCCCAACCATGGCCCTACCATCTCCAACCCCAATCCTCATAATCAGACTAGAAACCACAACTTTTCCCATATTACAGCCAATAGAAAGCCAAGTGACTTAGTTCTACTAAGCCTAAATATTAGAAGTATATGCAACAAAGTCCATGAACTCCATGCCACCATAGACTTGTACTCCCCAGATATAGACATCCTGACAGAAACCTGGCTAAAACCTCACATTACCAGTGAGCAAATACTCCCTACAGGTTACGGCATACTAAGAGTAGACCGGGTAAACAAAAAAGGAGGTGGTGTAGCTATAATATTTAAACAGCATCTAAACATCCAGATCTTAAAATCATCAGCTCCACAAATAGGCAATGAAGAAATAATATATACCAACCTCAAAATTAACCAAAACAAAACCATCAACATAATTGGATGCTACTTCCCACCTGGCCAAAACATCCCTCCACTAGAAAACCTCCTCAGCTGGTCTACCCACCATCTCCCCCAAGAAACTATCATCTTAGGTGATTTCAATATTGACTGGCAATCCTGTTCTGGCAATAATCCAACCCATCATGTACACCTTCATGGCTTCACCCATCTAGTCCAGTCACCAACAAGGATAAATAAAAACTCCAGCAAGCACACTACCCTGGATTGGATACTAGTCAGTAAGAGCCCCCAGTCATATATAACAGGCTGCTTATCAGATAGCCTCAGTGATCACTCCCCAACATTCCTACTCAAAAAATACCTATACCAAGCTAAACCTGTCATCTATCGTCAAATACGTAAAAAAATAAACTTTAACCCACTCACATTCATCTCATCCCTCAAAGAATGTAACTGGCATCCTCTAAAGTACCTCAGTCTTGATGACGCAGCTGAATTTTTTAATACTACTTTCCTGAACATCCTTAATTACCATGCCCCCATAAGATTTTCCAGATCCAAAGCACAACCCTCCCCATGGCTACAGAAAACCACTAAGTCAGAAATGAAAAACAGGGATAAAGCCTGGGAGCACTGGCGCAAAACCAAAACCCCCGCAGCTAGACAGAAATTCCTAGAACTACGCAAGAGTCAAAAAGCTAATAAAACAGGACAAATTGCAATTCTACCAGTCTGCCCTAGACTCCTCACAACACAGCCCCATACAATTCTGGTCCTCCATAAACTCCATCCTCCACCCAGGTAAAGTCAGTACCCCTCCTCCTAACATCCCTCACTCCTCAGAAAATATTGCTACCTCATTCAACACGCACTTCACCCAAACCATACTATCACTAGCTAAACACAACCCCCCTCCCCTCCAACCCACACCTTCAACTAGTAATCTCCCCACTGCCTTCTCTTTTTCTCCTGTACCTACCTCCAACATAAAAAACCCTTAACTAAACTTAAACCCACCAAATTAGCAGCAGACAACCTCCCAAGTGAATACCTACAAATCGCAGCTGATGCTCTGGCCTACCCAGTATCCATCTTGATTAACCGATCTCTGTCAGAATGTTACGTTCCCACACTGTGGAAAGTCTCACATATAATTCCCCTCCACAAAGGCGGACCCTCAGCAGAACTAACCAATTACCGCCCCATAGCTATTCTCTCTCCACTCTCCAAAATACTAGAGAGATGCATACACTCTCAGGTCTCAGACTACCTCCTTACTAACAACCTTCTTTCCAGTACTCAGCATAGTTTCCGACCAAACCATAGCACCACCACTGCCTTACTCTCCTTCACTAACACTATTCTTCAGCATAAAAACAATGGCCATCTCTCCTCTGCTACTTTCCTAGACCTATCTAAAGCATTTGACATGGTCCCACACAAACAACTTATCTCTGTCCTCAATAACCTATCCTTCTCACAATCAGTCACCAACTGGTTTCAGAGTTACCTGTCTGACCGCCAACAATCCGTTGTATGGCAGAATGACATATCTCCCCAACTAACTGTCTCCATAGGGGTTCCCCAAAAATCCATCCTTGGACCCCTACTCTTCTCTATTTACACCAATAATCTAGCCTCTGCCACCAAACATGGCACACTCATCATATACGCAGATGACCAGTCCCTACCCAAACTGCAAAAAGTCACACAGGAAGCCTTTTCCTCTGTTAAAACATGGTTATCTGATGCCCAATTAATACTCAACCCAAGCAAAACTAAACTACTCATCTTCCAACCCACCAAACATACTCAAAACAACTCTCACTTTAACATCACAGCAAAAGACAACACCACTATAAACCCAAATGAACACACCAAATTGCTAGGAGTGGAAATAGACAAACTAAAATTTGACATTCACATATCCATGACCATAAAAAAGTCCACAAAAAACTAGGAGCATTATACAGAAATAAACAATTTCTCACC
>NC_056743.1:1969396039-1969447556 GCF_019279795.1 Protopterus annectens | reverse complement strand
TTTTTTTGAAAAGGGGTAAAAAACACATAATGGTTATATTAACAATGGACCTGTACTCACCTCCCAATAACCTGAGCACAGTTTTAGGTGCTCTATATTTCATGAAACTATCAGATAAAATAAGACAACAGCCTTAAATAAGGTACAGTACAGTTCACAAGAGGCAGATAATGTAGGACAGAAAAGCCCTTAGGTATGCAATTAAGTCCTGGCAAAGTGTTTTCTACAGTGATGCAATGCAGTCACCTGGGGTATAACAAAGCTAGCAAGTGATTCTAGGTCAAATCATTTACTAGCACTGGCAATCAATCCCAATTTATAAAAAGTGTCAAGCAATTCACCCAACCCAAGTTTAATCAGCTAGGATTCCAGACTACTAACCCCTGTCTAGGCCAGCTAAGTAGCAGACTATCAACCCTACAGCTAGAGCCATCAATCATCAGATTACTGATTCCAAGTTAAATCAGCTGAAAAGCAGATTATCAACATGCACTCATGTCAGTGGCAGGCCAGTCAGTGAACACAGATTCATGTTACTCAGCCATCAGGTGATGATCACCACTCAGGTCAGCTAGCTGGCAGCTTTTCAGCCATGACTCTTATTAGTTAACAGGCAGATCATGATCTACATTTGGGTCATTTAGCAGGCAAATAACTGGAGCCAATCCATACAACTGATCCTTACCAGAGCTGCCAGAATTTAGTATGACCTACAGAGTACCATTTAAGTATGGGGGATGCGGGGTTACAAAATCCTTTTAGAATATGCTGGAGTACTTTTTCTACTTCATGAAATCCATTGTTTGTAGCAGCCTAGGCACTGCATGACTCAGTGTTTGACAAATGTCTGTTGTCCCCAGCGATGTCAACCGGTATGTGTTCCCCTTTTGTTCTGTTCTGTAAACTGGTAATTTGGCACCACAGTGCTTATACATCTCGATCAAACATACATGTGCCCATCAATTTCAACTGTAGTTTAGGGACAGAAGAGAAGTCTTCTCCAGAGACGCAGGGGCTCATGTCATGTGAGGGGGATGGGGCTAAAATAGAAATGCCCCAATACTTGTTGCCTTCAGCAATGGAGGACTGCAAGGGGTAGAGGCACTGAGTAATTCCCCAGTTTAGGGACAATTAGAGACAACCTGAGCCATACCTACCTGGACTACATGAAGTGAGACATGAAGAGCTGTCTGATCACGTAGCCCAGGCCGGTATGACCCTGACCCAGGGTAGCATCCTGTCCTCACCAAGAATGATACAATGGTATAAAGAAAAAATGATCAATTTCTACAATTGGCTAAGCTTCAGGTATCAGTCAACGGAGATCCAGTGTCGGTCAGCCTGGGATGACATGCTCGACAAGCCACGCTGCTTCGCTCGAGACGGCTTGAACCTGTCACCCTTAGGATTTTGAATACTGGCAAAGAATCTTGCCACCCCCATACTGCCTTTTTTTAGGCAAGGCTCAAAAGACAAACCCACTGCCGTAAATAGCACAAGTAACAAAAAACTGAGGGTAATGCTACTCAGTGCCAGAAGTCTAAACCTCAAAATACACGCACTCGAGGCACTCCTCAATATGGAGAAAATCGATATATGTACAGTAACAGAAACCTGGTTTAAGGCTCGAGAGAGCACCCCAGCACTACCAGGCTACAACTCATACCATAAATTTTGGCCACAAAACCCAGACCGAAATACAAAAGGCGGGGGTGCATCCATATTCATCAAGGATATCATCACCTCCAGGTTAGTGACACAGCACGATGCTTCAGAGATCATCCACGTCCAACTAACACTGGGCAGAACTGCAATTCAAATTGTAGCTTGCTACAGATCACCCACCATGTCCCGGGACCCCCATTCTGCACTTCTGGAAACACTGGGAAACAAAGGTCCTACCAAACACCCTGATATTGTGTGATTTCAATTACCCAAACATTAACTGGGAGAACTACTCAAGTACTAACTCCCTTGCCCAACATTTCCTAGAATTTATAAACTCAAATGCCCTGGATCAACTGGTCAGCACCCCACCAGAGGTGACAACATATTCGACCTTGTCATCACCGACATGGGCAACCAGTGTTCCACACCGGAGGTCAACCCCTCACTGGTTAGATCTGACCATAAACTAATCACTCTGGATATCCACATTCCGCCCCCACCCCCGGTCAAAGAAACCACCGTGAAAAATTTCAAAAGCAAATGACAAGTTACTTAAGACCAAGGTGGAAAGTTTCAAATCCCCCATGCTAAAGGATAACACTGCTCAAGCCGCAAAATCCTTTACTAATGCACTCTACGGGCACCTACAAGAATGCATGGATCGTGCTATCCCAAGCAAAACCAAGACTCACTCCTCCAAGAAAAAAAAAAAAAAAAAGTAGTCTGGTGGACCCATGCCATAAATAAGTTATACAATAGAAGGAGAAAACTAGTACAGAAGAGTAAAATCCCGAGAAGGGAAGACATCCCTGATCAGTATCAGCAAGAACCTACGATCCCTCATAAAATCATCCAAGGCTAGCTTCGAAAGAAAAATTGCCAAGGACTCCAAAGAAGACCACAAGGCATTCCTTAGCTATGTCAAGAATCTAAGTGACAATTCTCAGATCTGCTCGGAGTTGGTACAGAATGGCACAAAATACACTGAACCAACACATATTGCCAACATCCTGGCAGACACGTTCAGTGCAAACTTCACCCCCTCTCTCCCCCAAAAGGGCCCATAACCATACCAGAAGAATGCAGTGTCCCTGAAATCAGACACTCGGGTTAAAACAGCCCTTTCCAAAGCCAAAAACACAGCATCAATGGGACCAGACGGTGTCCCAGGCTGCATCCTACTTGAGCTCAAAGATTAACTAACCCCTCACCTAAACACTGTTCAAGCTCAGCCTCTCCACAGGCTATGTGCCTACAGAGTGGTGCACAGCAATGGTTATTCCGCTCCACAAAGGTGGAGCCACAACAGACCCCAGGAACTATCGCCCTATGAGCCTGACTAGCTTGATCTGCAAGGCTATGGAGCGCATCATCATGGATCTCATTAACAGAAACATTGGGAACCTCCAAACACTGGACCCTACCCAGTTCGGCTTTGTTAAGGGCAGATCATGCCTCCTAAACTTGGTGGACTTCTCTGGATGAGGGAAAGGTGGTCCACACAGCCTACCTAGACCTCAGAAAGGCCTTTGACACCATTCCCCATTCTGGTGTTATAGACAAGCTCACCAGCCTGAACATAAACCCCTACATCATTACATGGGTTGCCAACTGGCTCACGGACAGAACCCACATGGTAAGAGTTGCAGTAGCTAGGTCTGACTCTAAACAGGTTATAAGTGGCGTTCCCCAGGACTCAGTCGTAGGCCCCCTCCTGTTCAGCATATACTTCACAGAGGTACAGGCAAGCACAGGAGGACTATGGTTGACCAAGTTCACAGACGACTGCAAACTAGGGGCTATAATTGACTCTCCAGCTGACATAGACATCCTCCAAAAGGATCTCACTGAGACAGATGACTGGTGTCAAAACCATGGCCTCAAGCTAAATGCCAAAAAGTGCACAGTCATCCCCTTTGGAAAAAACAAAGTACCCACAAACTACCACATAGCTGGTAGCCCCCTTAAATATGGAAAACGTAATAAGGGATCTGGGTACCCAAGTAGATAGTAATCTCTCCTTTGATGATCACATTGCCAAAGTGGTTAGAAAATCCTTCTATGTGGCCCACCTAATCACAAAAGGGTTTGCATCCGGACCAAAAGAGGTCATTATGCCCCTCTACGGCATCACTCATCAGACCCATCATACAGTACAATGCCCCATTTGGGATGTACCTTACAAGACACCTGCAACAGCTGGAAAGACCACAGAAGTACCTCACCAAGAGGATCACTGGCCTCAAACAGATGCCCTACGCAACTCGACTGAAGAAACTCCAGCTGTACTCTTTTGCATACCGCCTACTCAGAGGTGATTTCTGCCTGACATGCAAGGCAATGTCCATCCCAGAATTGATGGACATGCTCCATCTACAGAAAAACATATCCCCTCGAGCCACAAGCTCTAGGGATCTAAACCTCACCACAACAATAAATAGGACATACTGGAGTGACAGATTCCTGTCCCAGAGAGTTCCCATGCTCTGGAACAAGATTCTAAACTACATTAGGCAGAGCTCCTCACTAACACTCTTCAAGAGAAACCTTGACGAGTGGATGGGAAACAGAAAGTATACCCCAGGGATCACTTTAGTTCCCTGTGCCTCTATCCAGCAGAGCCACTGATCTAAGGGGATGGCAAAAGCCAACACATTCCGGCTACTCTTACAAATACCTTTGGGCAGATAACCTAGTACCTACCTATGAACCCCAAAATCTGCCCTTCAGACTTTAGAGATGAAGGTACTCTCCCATGTCAAGGAGACTGGACATCAGCAAGCTTCCATGTCTGTCTGGATGACAACTCCCTCCATTTGTCTGGCTCTTGCTCAAATGCAGATAGCTTCCCTGTATCTGTTAAAAGATCAAGACTTCTAAGAAGAGGGCTTTGTAGTCAACAGACATGGAGAAAAACATACTTAAAACATTTCTACTAGCCTTACTGCGAGTTTATCAACAAGTACATCTAAGAAAATATATAAGCCATTACTATTAGTTGGTATATAGCATGACTCCTCATTAACTGTATCAAATTAGTTGGCTAGCCACTTTACAGATTTGCATAATGTAATAAAATCATTAATATATTTATTTATTTGTTAATTGAAGGGAATGCACTGACAACATAAAGACAGCAACCAAGACAGCAACCAAGAGAACCAACAGTAATGTTTTAGAGAAGTATTTATAAATACTTCTAAAAAATTGTGCAAATGACTGGAACATATGTCCTTCATGATCAGTACTTGTTACCACTGAAAATTAGGTTTTAAATTCATCTTCCAATGAATCCATGTTTCATTCAACAATACAGTTTTTTTTTATGACTTGTACTGCTTATCACAATTACATAAGTTTTTTGTGCATTTGTCTTAATTTTTATGGGACTTTCAGACTCTGATGGGTGAGTGCTATTCTTCATAGGTTTCTCACATGTTAAACCTCTTACAAACATTTAGTCTAATAGCTTTTGTTAGGTGGGCATGTGTCCTTTGCGGTCACAAAGTCTGGCCATATCTGCAGAAGGTCTTTGGCACTAAAGTGGTGAACAGTAATTAACGTATAGAAACGACATTTGTTGTAGTCTATTTTATGTCCATGGAAGAGGGAAGTTGGAGTCTTTGTTATCTGGATTCCCAGTCTTTCCAGACACACCCCTATGAAAGCATCCTCCATATTGAAAGGTTTAATAATGTGTGCTATATCATATATCTTCTTTGCCATATCTCCAGAAAATGCATAGCCTGGTCCACCACAATATGGAGGATAATAATCGGGTTCATATAGCTCAAAAGGAACATAATACTTGTAAAGTTTACTTCGGATTGGACGAGTTCCTGCTACCACATAACCTGTGAAATAGTTCTCTCTCATTGGTCTTCCTGGATCAAGGAATTTAACTAAATATTCAGTATTCAGAAACATGTCGCCATCAATTTTTATGGCATAAGAGGCTTTTGGACAAAAGGTGACCATCCATTGTAACCCCATCATGGTTTTGATGGTTAGGTTGATATAGCTGTCCCTGAAGTCTTGTTGAATAATATCATGATTTAATGAGCTTTCCTCCTGAAGAACACTTTGGTAAGGATCTGTAATTTGTGTAGGAATCCCAACCAAGAACAGCCTTACAATTTTGACACCAGGTACAAGGCTTTCATTACCCCATGTCTGTCGGATAGCACTCCTTAGTTCAATCTCATTTGCCCGTGTTGGAATTAGAATAAGAAGGAATGGATCATTGGTCTTACACTTGTCAGGCTCATTTAGAATAAAATTGTATTTGTAAGGATACACAAAGTTTAGTGGATAGCTAACAGTCACATCTCCTGCATAGGATGTATTAGAAGCAACTGATTTTCTGTACATCAGTAAAGTCTGCCTTGTTTTTATTGACATACTATATGAAATGAAGAAGGCAGTCACAAAAGCTGCTGCAAAGAGCATAAGATACTTCCTCATTTTTCGCCGATCCGCCATGCTTATTTGGATATCCCTGTTATGTTACAAGCGTCAAATTTGTGGACTATTTTCTGGTCACTCTGTAAGACAAAGATTCATAATTATTTCAGTCAGCAGGATTAACTACAAAGAAATACACAGCTATACAGAGAAAGTGAAACATAAGAGTTCATTATTTTATTACCTGTAGGTTTGCTTGCTGTCCAAGTTTCCTCTGCTTTACCTTGACATAAAATGGCCAGCACAGTACAACAGATCATATACAGTTTCCTTTCCTTAAAAATATTAAAAGAGGACTAAGACTTTAATGAAGAAATCTTCCCAACAATGAAAGCATAATGATTTTTTCTCCCTTTAATTGATACTGACAAAAGGACCACAATAACTCATTCACTCTCCATATCCATTGAATATTTTATAGACAGTATTACAGTACTTCGGGAATGCAGCAAAGAAGTTTTTTTTTTCCCATATCAGCCGCTCCTACTCTTCCCTGGTGGCATTGCCATGGTCCCTCTTTATTTATTTATTTGTTATCTGGCTAAGCCCAATCTGCTCAACTGCCTCTTTGTAGACAGCCAGGAACATTAGTTTTTAAGAGATTTGCTTAGACTCAAAAAGTATACAAATGAAATGTGAAGGGAATCAAACCCAGAATTACATGAAAAGTTCACTAGCAGCTCCTACAACAATATTTAAACCTTGCAACCAGAAAAGACAAACCAGTGATCCACCAATGCAACACTTACTTTTTCCTTTGAGTACCCAACTGTCACCTGGATCCATAGCTAAACCTGGGTTACCAAACAAAGCTGTAGGTGAATGTTCATTGCTACATAATCAGTCTGGCTTATAAAAAAAAATTTAAATTTATATACAGTGATGATTATTCATACGTATGTCCACAGGAGACAGAGGATGAACTCGGCCCCCCATGACAGCATTATGTTTGCAACATAAAAACAGACTTTTTCAGAACTTTCATATTATAATTAAGACACATAATACACACTAAACCATGTTCCTATCTCCGATTTCTGTATAGTAAATATACACACAGACAAAAGGCAAGCAGGCCGTACTTTCCTGTAATTTTTCACAATAGTCTTGCATATGCTAAATAAAATGTTGAATTATACAATTTATAGCTATAATGTGCATTCTAGAGCTTGTGTGGGACAAATCAAAGCAACTGCATATACAACGTTATGATTTTACTTCATTACTAAATTTATAATAATGCACATATACAAGGTTGTAATCCTATTTCATTATTAAAGTTACCACTAGAATAATGCACACATGCAAGGTCATAAACTTATTTAATTACTAAAATTATAATGCAAGGAAGGATGTCAAAATGTTAAAGGTAATTTTCCCTGATATAGTTTACAAATGAAAGAAAGCATCTAAAAACCATTTAATTTAATTTAAATACAAAACATGTAGGAGGCTTAGACTTGCATCATGCACTCTCTTAGGGGTGGGGGTCTTTGATCTCATGCTGCATTCTTTATTAACTTCAAGGCTTGGTCATTTATGCTGCCTGCAGTGGTAAAGTCATAACCACAAACCAGATAATCTGGGTGTCACTTCTGTAAAAGGGGGGGGGGGCGGATTACATGCTAATCACAACCTAAATTACCTGGGCTTGATTAGTGGGACAAGTACTAAGGGGTTTGGAAGAGGTGAGACTGAATAGCTGATGTCAGTTCATTCATCTCAGGGCTAGAATTGGTATATGTCTTTCTAAGGACAGACTCCTGTGGGGCACACCACATGGGCATGTCATTTTTTGTGAATGAGAGAAGTTAAGGCATGAGCCTGCCAAGGACAGCCTTATCTAACTTGGTGTAGCAGGTACATGGAAGTTTGCTGGTTGAGTACAACTGGCATTGTACTGCACCAGCTGGCCAACAGGGGGAGCAGTTAGGGGCAACACATGCAAATATCCAGTTTCCTTCCAAAATCTTGGTCCTTTAACTCTTAACTGGAGAATGGAGGCAAGGAACAAAATGGTTACTGGGTGATGGGAGTTCAATGGCTGCAGGGACAACAGAGGCCAAAGAGACCATTAAAAAAAAAAAAAGCCTCAAATACCACAATGGCTAATATTTGGTACTATCAAAATGATTTGGTCACAACACACTCAAGAAAGACTGGTTACAAAAGGTCGGTGAGAAAGCTAAGCCCCTGTGATGTGAGAACATTAGGTAAGGGTGATGCAAAAACCCTCAGCAGCAAGCCGACCTTAAATAATATCAGAACATGAACCGTGAATCATGACAAAGGGCAGTTAGAAGTACTTTTCATTTTATTTAGTTAACTAAGTAAGCTCAGTGGGCAGAACTGTCCCTTTTTTGGAGGAACCCAGTAGCACTGCCTGATTAAGTAACTTGCTCAGAGTTGCATAATAGACAAATGGAGGTTGGAGGACTCAAACTTGATATCTGTGGATTACAGCAAGCAAATCATTAACAGTTCAGAGACTTAATCATCTGGCAAGCAAACTGGTCAGTATGTTGCTGGCATACTTGTCGGTCCAATGTATAGCAGAATACACACCTAATCAACATAGAAAGACAAGCCTAGCAACAAAGCTAGTGTACCAGGAGTAGGAACAAATTGGTTCTGCTGACAGTGGCATCTGTACTGACCTGCTCAGAAACACAGCAGACAGGCCAAACATTTTCACTTACAATGCAGTAGTCTAGCATACCTCTCAAATGCCCTGAATTTGCCGGAAAATACTGTTTTTTCTTCCAAAATAACAATTTGCCATGAAATCTTGGCTGGCCCCTTTAAATCATGACTTGCTTTAGCCATGCATCCTATCCTGCGTCATCATGTCATGTTCATAGGTTCGTACTAGGCTAACTGCCCTTGTGAGCCATTGTAATCCTAGCCAATTATTCCTTGTGAGACTCAAACCTTGCACCTTGTGTTTGTAAGGCAAACACCTTAACCATTAGGCCACCCTCCCAACTAAGTGGTCCCAAACAGCCACAGCCAAAGCAGGTGAGTCATGATGTACATGTGAGGCTGCAAACTCATTCAGAGATGTAGACACCTACTAACTACCTTCTAAACCTGGGTTCGGAAGGACTTACTTTATTTTTGTTTGCGCCCCATTTCCTTTCCATTTCCAGGCCTTCTGTTTTTCTTTGGTGAATCGGAGTAGAAGTATTTAACAATTCTGCAGAATAACTACTTCCTTATGCAATCTGCGGTGGTGGTGCTGCGGTAGCGTTGTCGCCTCAAAGTAAGACGCTGTCCGGGTCGACTCTTAGCTAGAGTGTCTTCTGCACTGAGACATGCATGAATGGGCATTCCTTCGTTGAAGGTTGTGCGTCAGGGTTGGCAACTCAGTACATAAAAATCAACTGCCAATCATTACCTGACCGGAGTTCCACTATGGCGACCCCTAACCGGGAAAAGCCGAAAGACACAACAACAACAGCAACTACTTCCTTATGCAAAATTAGGGGCAAAGCCAAAAAATTATCTGGGCAAAAAGTCACAAAACCAAAGACATTTTATTACTCTAATTAGATTAGAAAAGTTAACAGAGCAAAATGTTTTGCATCAGCATGTAAGTACATTTTCTGAAGAAAAAGTAATAAACTAATATTTTGCATTACTGACTGACTGAAGTCCTCAACTGTGTACAAGACAATCAAACATTTTAGGAGATAAAGAAGAGAGCAACAACATGAGGCAGCACCAGAGACAGTTGAGAGCTATAAGTCAAGGGGCCGTCCAAGAAGTTCAAGCAGTCCTGTTGCTTTGAAAAGGTGAGCACCGAACCATTTTGTAGAACTTTGTGCTCTCCCTTAAGAGAGCTGAGCCTTACCCTTTAAACCACATGTTGCTTTAAAGTAGCTTATCTTTTTCAACAGCAGGCTGTTTGCTGTCTCGTAGGCAATTTAACCAAGATGGCTGCATATGAAGTCAAAACAAATATGAAGCCTTACATTTTTCAAATGCCATGTCAGTTTCAGGAATAATTCTGTAATTTGTTTGGAGGTTTACTGCAGAGGATTACATTGTTAAAATATATGGTTAGAGGTTTGACTCCCTCATTCTCCATTTGCATGCTTTGTGATTGAGACTTACTTTTTCCCAAGATACATTTGTGCCCAGTGGGCTTATCAAGTTAACAAGCAAATAAAACATAATTGAAGTGAGTGAAAAAGAGAAAGTGTGGGTGTGGGTACATGTGAGAATGGTTTGGAGATGAGAGGGAGTAATAGTTTCTGGTGGCTGCAATACATGTTTAGAGTACTGTAACAAAGACAACTAAGGCAATCACCAAGAATGTCATGTATGTGTGTGAAAGAGAAACACCTGTTTCACGTCTGACAGGGGAAGGTTCAGTCACCCTGTGTAAAAATAATGTCTGGGTCTGAAGTGCCCACTACATTAAATCTGAGTTGACATAATAGCTACAGCAAACCAAATCAAGCCTACAAGCTACTAAACTACATTTATTCAGTAGACATAGGTTCAATTCCCACACTCTCCATTTGTGTACTAATTTGCAATTCTACCTTCTGCTGTTTAGTTAGGACTCATGTTTTATGTATTGGTGTAAATTCTGTCTGAACTGCACATGCTTCTTGATTAGGATGTACTGCAATTTAAATTTTAAAAACATCTGCGGTATTGGTAAGGATGTCTGTAATGCATATGGATATTTCACGCTCTATAAATAAAGCAAGTAATGATGCTGACAGAGAAAATTGATCTCCGAATTCATATAACCCTGCATCACAATTACTCCCCTAGCTTAACTAGCTTTTCCTTGCTGACACTATAACAGTACCTCAAGTCATTACATTCCAGGATCACACAACCCTCTCTGTGTAGTAGTACTACATCAGTGACACTAGAACAGTACCTCAGTCATTACATTCCAGGACCACACAACCCTCTCTGTGTAGTAGTACTACATCAGTGACACTAGAACAGTACCTCAGTCATTACATTCCAGGACCACACAACCCTCTCTGTGTAGTAGTACTACATCAGTGACACTAGAACAGTACCTCAATCATTCCATTCCAGGACCACACAACCCTCTCTGTGTAGTAGTACTACATCAGTGACACTAGAACAGTACCTCAGTCATTACATTCCAGGACCACACAACCCTCTCTGTGTAGTAGTACTAAATCAGTGACACTAGAACAGTACCTCAGTCATTACATTCCAGGACCACACAACCCTCTCTGTGTAGTAGTACTACTACATCACTGAGACTAGAACAGTACCTCAGTCATTACATTCCAGGACCACACAACCCTCTCTGTGTAGTAGTACTACTACATCACTGAGACTAGAACAGTACCTCAGTCATTACATTCCAGGACCACACAACCCTCTCTGTGTAGTAGTACTACATCAGTGACACTAGAACAGTACCTCAGTCATTCCATTCCAGGACCACACAACCCTCTCTGTGTAGTAGTACTACATCAGTGACACTAGAACAGTACCTCAGTCATTACATTCCAGGACCACACAACCCTCTCTGTGTAGTAGTACTACATCAGTGACACTAGAACAGTACCTCAGTCATTACATTCCAGGACCACACAACCCTCTCTGTGTAGTAGTACTACATCAGTGACACTAGAACAGTACCTCAGTCATCACATTCCAGGACCACACAACCCTCTCTGTGTAGTAGTACTACATCAGTGACACTAGAACAGTACCTCAGTCATTACATTCCAGGAAGTACAGTTTTGTACCTACCATAAATGTAGATGTTCGAGTGCTAATACAGCTGCAGTCATAACAGATGGGTTCTCCTGCTGTCAGGCGGGTCCTCGGTCGGTCGGTCGATCGAATTCCAAAGTCTAGGTCCGGCATCGGTTGTCATCGCTTCTTCCCTGACTTCAGTGCGACAGGGGTATAAAGGCACCAGCCGACGCAATTTTCTTCAGTTTTTCTTGCCCCAGATGTCAGGTGCCCCCAGAAGGAAGGCAATACATAAATTTGTGTAATCATGCAGTGCAATATAATCAAAATACAGTAGTTGCAAGCAAATACATCATAAATGAATACCCCACTCAGGTTGTATGAGGATGTGTAAGCCTATAGGCCTGTCCCAAGAGGGGAAGGAGGGAGGGAAACCTGGACTGCAGCTGTATTAGCACTCGAACATCTACATTTATGGTAGGTACAAAACTGTACTATGTTCATCGTGCATACAGCTGCAGTCATAACAGATGGGTGGAATCCCAAAGCTAAGAAAGGGGTGGTAGGCACTAGGTGGAATTAGGAGGAGCCAAAATGCCCTGCAAGACTGCAGTGGCAAAGCCTACACTAAATTTTGAGTATAATGGTAGGTTGTAGTGCTTGGAGAACCATTGGAGAAGGTATGCACAGAACTCCAAGTGGCTGCTTCCAAAATATCCTTGGTAGGAACTCCTCTGAGGAATGCTGCAGAGGTGGCTGTGGCCCTGGTGGAATGAGTCCTAATGCCTGTAGGAACAGTTTTGCCATGAAAGGAATAGCAAAAGCGTATGCAGTGGGCTATTCATTTTGAGATTGTCTGTTTGGAAATTGGCTTCCCTTGAGCTCCTACCGCATAGGCCACAAAGAGCTGTTCTGATTTTCTGAAAGGCTTTGTTCTGTTCAAATAATAACGCAGTTGTCTGTGGATGTCCAAGGAATGTAGTAATCTCTCCCCTTTGTTTTGAGGATTAGGATAAAAAGTAGGTAAATGTATGGCCTGATTTAAAGCTACCCTGGATACCACTTAAGGCATAAAGGACGGGTTGGTTCGTAAGGAAACTCTGTCCTGATGGAAGATGATAAAAGGTTGGACGACCATGAGAGCCTGTAGTTCTGAAACTCTACGAGCTGAGGTGATAGCCAGAAGGAAAGCTGTTTTCCAGGACAAATATTGCAAATCTGATGAGGCAGCTGGCTCAAAGGGAGGCAAGGTCAGTTTTTCCAGCATGAAATTAAGATCCCAAGCAGGTATTGGTTGTTTTCTTGGAGGCCTTAAATTCTTAGCCCCTCTGAGGAACTGCCTTAGGAGAGGGTGAGAGAATAAAGGTGGATCAGTGTTGTATTCTGCAGAAATGGCTGATGCATGGATTTTGATGGAGGAGAAAGAAAGTCCACTACTTAGCAGTTCAGCCAAATATTGTAGTATTTGAGGTAAATTCAGTTTTCCAGGATCCTGGCCCTTTTTCTCATTCCAGACACAAAAACGTTTCCATTTTGCGGAGTAAGCTTTTCTAGTTGATGGCCTTCTGGCCTCCAAAATGACATCCTGCACCTCCTTGGAGAGTAGGGCCTGTTGTGATGCTAAGGAATCTTCCTTGCAGCTAGATTGAGTGTTTTTAGCTGGCTGTGGAGAGTTTTGAAACTGTGCTGAGTCAGAAGAAGAGGCATTAGAGGCAGGGTCCATGGCGGGGAATGCGTCAGGCTCCTCAGGAGTGGGTACCAGTGTTGCCTTGGCCAGTCCGGAGCAATGAGGATCATCTTTGGTCTGTCTGCTTTGGTCTTTAATAGAACTTTGGGGAGCAGAGGAAGAGGAGGGAAGGCATAAACTGTCATTGATGTCCAACTGAAGGAAAGAGCGTCCACTCTCCAGGCCTTTGGATGGCCTTTAGATGGAAGATCCTTGAGCAGAATTTTGAGAATCAATGATTCTTGTGGGAGGCAAAGAGATCTATGTCTGGCCTTCCCCATTCTTGTATTAGTTCTGTAAAAATGTTTGGATGCAATTTCCATTCCTGTGGATCTGTCATATTCCTGCTTAGGTTGTCTGCCAGCGTGTTTTCCTTGCCTGGCAAGTTCTGTGCTTGTAGTTCCATCTGTAAGTCCATGGCCATGTTCCAAAGTGACATGGCCAGTCTGCATAGGGGATAAGAATGTGTTCCTCCCTGCTTGTTTATGTACCACATAACTGTGGTGTTGTCCGTTCTTATCAATAGTTGACCTGGTTGTAGAAGGTCCTTGAAAGCTATAATAGCATTTATTACTGCTAGCATTTCTTTTTGACTGATGTGAAGGTGCTTTTCTTTTTGGGACCATTTGCCCTAAATGCACCAGTCTGTCATGTGCGCCCCCCCAAACGTAGTCAGAGGCGTCTGTTGTGATGACTTGATTTGCTTGAGGCTTGCTGAATGGAAGACCTGTGTTTGTTTGACATGCTTGAGCCCACCACAGAAATTCCTTTTGCAGACATGGAATTAGTGGTATTATTGTTTCCAAACAATGGCTGTGTTGAGACCATATGTTTTTCAGGTACCATTGTAGTTTTCTCATATGCAGCACTGCACATGAGATTAGTAAGATGCAAGATGCCATGAATCCCAGAGCCTACAGGATTTTCCTTGCAGTCAGCCTGGTGCAATTTGCCAGTGTTCTGAAGTATTGAATTAGTTGTCCCTGCTACTCTGGCGTGAGGTAGGCCATCTGGGTGTTTGTGTCCAAATTGGCACCCAGGAAAATTATCTTCCAAGAGGGTATTAGCCTTGATTTCTCTTTGTTGACTGCGTATCCCAGAGAGTTTAATAACATTATTACATAAGCCAGATGTTTCAGAAGAATGTGCTTGCTGTCCGCTTGGATCAGGCAGTCGTCCAAATAAGGGTATACTAGTATCCCTAGAAGTCTGCAGTAGGCAATTACTGATGCCAGGCATTTCGTGAATACTCTGGGCGCAGTAGATAAGCCAAAGGGCAATGCAGAGAATTGATAATGGGTTGAACCTGCAAGAAATCTGAGGTACCTTCTGCAATTTTGTCTGATTGGGACATGCAGGTATGCCTCCTTGAGGTCCAATGTTACCAGCCAAGACTCCTTGCCCAGCATGGGAAGAAGTTGCTGTAGAGTGAGCATCTTGAATTTTGGTAGGAGTAGAAATGTGTTTAGGATGGATAGATCCAAAATAGGTCCCCAATCTTTTCCCTTCCTTGGCACCAGAAATAGCCTGGAATAAAAACCTTGACCTTGTTCGTGTGTAGGTACCTCTTGAATAGCTTGCATGTTTATGAGATCTGAAATTTGCCTTTGTGCCTCTGTCCTTTGACTGTGTGGCAGGTTTGGCATGCCTCTCATTTTTGGAAGGGTATGAAAATGGAATTTGTAGCCTCTGTTTATAATGTCCAGGATCCATTTGTCCTTCGTGACAACATGCCAATTTTTTGAAAATAATGCCAGCTTTCCTCCTAAGGGGGCTGCCATTTGAGACCTGGTTGGCATGCAAAGGGGAAAGTCATTGGGTTTGCTTTCTGAAAGATTGCGAGGTTGTCCTCACCACCTCTTTGTGTAAGAGCTTGCCATTGTCTGCCTCTATACGATCCTTGTGATTGTCCTCTGCCCCTCGGGCGCCTGTATCTGCCTCTTTGGGGTCTCTCTGTGGCAGGAAAGGACCAGTTTTTGGAAGGCCAATTTCTACTAAAACGTGGGGGTTGAACCTGCAGAAATTCTTTCACAGTTTGCATTGATTTAGCCTTTTCCTCCATTTTCCGTAATACTCTCTCAGCATTAGCACCAAATAGTACATCCTTTTGAAGAGGGGCGTCTAGTAATTTAGCTTTGACATGATCAGGCAAGGCTTGTTCCTTGAGCCAGGCATGCCTACGTATGACTGAGCCTGTAACAGCAGCTCTACATGAGGCCTCTAGAGCATCAAAACCACATTGTAAGGTATGCTTACCCACTTGTTCTGCACTATGCATCAAATCCTGCAACTCCTTCAAGTCTGGTTGTTCAGGTTGTGACATTTTACTTTTCAATTGTGATAACAAAAACTGTTGGTATTTTAGCATATGAAACTGACAGTTTAAGGCCTTCATGGATAAGGTAGCCGAGGTATATACCTTTTTTCCCCACCTTTCTAAGGATCTGGAATCTCTCTCAGAAGGCAATGGATTTTTGGCAATGGAGGCCTTAACTCCCTTGGGCCCTATGAGATGTTTTCTAGGTCAACAGCATGGCTTTTGTATAGAAACTGGTGCGAGTCAGGAACCCTGTAGTACCTGTCAGGCTTAACTGGAGCTGGAGGTAGAGAGTCCGGGTTAAGGCAGGCCTCCGAGTAAACATCGTCTAGGATGTCCAAGACAGGAGGTATAGCCAGAGGCCTGTGCTGGGGTAACAAAAGAAATTCCCTGAGCCTTTTCTTGGAATCTGAATAATCCTGGCCTTCCCAGTGGAAGTGTTCCCTTAAGGTATGCAAAGTTTCCCCAAATGAGTAATCCTCAGGGGGGGATACAGAAGGAATAGACTCCTCCGCATCAGAGTCTTCAAAAGGGGAATAAGACTGTTCCTGATCATCAGAGTGTTCTGAAATAATGGAGCCCTGATCAGAGGAGGGGGAATCTTCCTCCACTCTGGGCCTTTTGTCCGGAGGGGACTGAGAACCTCTGATTAGAGTAATTAAATCCTCAGCCATTTTAAGCATCTGTTTCTTAGGCATGGGGCCTGGAGATGGGCCCTGTGTAGCTGGTCTCTTAGAGTGCATGGTTGCTTTAGACTTGGTGAAAGCCTTGATGGAGAAAGAAGAGGAAGGTCTGAAGACACCTTGAGTGGAGGTGGACCTGTCCACATTCTGTGTTTCAACGCCAAGAGTGGCTTCGGTATCTGTAGTCGGGGTGTGGGCCGAGGAGCCTGCGACCTCGGGCACAGGAGACACCGCCAAAGATGTGTCGTCAGTAATCAGGGGCTGCGTAGGTGCCTCGCTGAGAACCAGACCACGTGTAGTCAGCTTTGGCGTGGTGTCAGTAGAGGCCGCGGACCTCGAGTGTCGGTCCTTGTCTTTGCATTTTTTAGACAAAACCGGAGTCGGAGTATCCGACGACATAGTATAGTTAAATGCTTTCCCAAAATAATGCTGGGCGAACTCCGCCCGACGCTTAATAGTGCATTTGTTGAATGTAGCACAAAAGCGACAGACCGAGACGTCGTGGTCTGGGCCTAAACAAGGAATACAGAGGGAATGGAAATCCTTATGCGGTATTTGCTTCCCACAAGAAATACAATTATTAACTTTGTCTGACATTGGTATGAGGCAAGAAAAGATTCCTCAACGGGGTACTTAGCTTTTAAGAAGACTTCGGTTTCCAAATATTCGTAATCTCAGGAGCTGGCCGACTGGCACTTGCGAACTGCATCTGCTTCGGGCACCACGTGGCAAGAAAGACTGAAGAAAATGGCGTCGGCTGGTGCCTTTATACCCCTGTCGCACTGACGTCAGGGAAGAAGCGACGACAACCAACGCCGGACCTAGACTTTGGAATTCGGCCGAACGAGGACCCGCCTGACGGCAGGAGTACCCATCTGTTATGACTGCAGCTGTATGCACGATGAACATCCACACAACCCTCTCTGTGTAGTAGCACTACATCAGTGACACTAGAACAGTACCTCGGTCATTACATTCCAGGACCACACAACCCTCTCTATGTAGTAGTACTACATCACTGACACTAGAACAGTACCTCAGTCATTACATTCTAGGACCACACAGCCCTTTCTGTGTAGAAGTACTACATCACTGACACTAGAACAGTACCTCAGTCAATACATTCCAGGACCACACAATCCTCTCTGTGTAGTAGTACTACTACATCACTGACACTAGAACAGTACCTCAGTCATTACATTCCAGGACCACACAACCCTCTCTGTGTAGTAGTACTACATCACTGACACTAGAACAGTACCTCAGTCATTACATTCCAGGACCACACAACCCTCTCTGTGTAGTAGTACTACATCAGTGACACCAGAACAGTACCTCAGTCATTACATTCCAGGACCACACAACCCTCTCTGTGTAGTAGTACATCAGTGACACTAGAACAGTACCTCAGTCATTACATTCCAGGACCACACAACCTTCTCTATGTAGTAGTACTACATCACTGACACTAGAACAGTACCTCAGTCATTACATTCCAGGACCACACAACCCACTCTGTGTAGTAGTACTACATCAGTGACACTAGAACAGTACCTCAGTCATTACATTCCAGGCCCACACAACCTCTCTGTGTAGTAGTACTACATCAGTGACACTAGAACAGTACCTCAGTCATTACATTCCAGGACCACACAACCCTCTCTGTGTAGTAGTACTACATCAGTGACACTAGAACAGTACCTCAGTCATTACATTCCAGGACCACACAACCCTCTCTGTGTAGTAGTACTACATCAGTGACACTAGAACAGTACCTCAGTCATTACATTCCAGGACCACACAACCCTCTCTGTGTAGTAGTACTACTACATCACTGACACTAGAACAGTACCTCAGTCATTCCATTCCAGGAGCACACAACCCTCTCTGTGTAGTAGTACTACATCAGTGACACTAGAACAGTACCTCAGTCATTACATTCCAGGACCACACAACCCACTCTGTGTAGTAGTACTACATCAGTGACACCAGAACAGTACCTCGGTCATTACATTCCAGGACCACACAACCTCTCTGTGTAGTAGTATTACATCAGTGACACTAGAACAGCACCTCAGTCATTCCATTCCAGGACCACACAACCCTCTCTGTGTAGTAGTACTACTACATCACTGACACTAGAACAGTACCTCAGTCATTCCATTCCAGGACCACACAACCCTCTCTGTGTAGTAGTACTACATCACTGACACTAGAACAGTACCTCAGTCATTCCATTCCAGGACCACACAACCCTCTCTGTGTAGTAGTACTACTACATCAGTGACACTAGAACAGTACCTCAGTCATTCCATTCCAGGACCACACAACCCTCTCTGTGTAGTAGTACTACATCACTGACACTAGAACAGTACCTCAGTCATTCCATTCCAGGACCACACAACCCTCTCTGTGTAGTAGTACTACATCAGTGACACCAGAACAGTACCTCAGTCATTCCATTCCAGGACCACACAACCTCTCTGTGTAGTAGTACTACATCAGTGACACTAGAACAGTACCTCAGTCATTACATTCCAGGACCACACAACCCTCTCTGTGTAGTAGTACTACATCAGTGACACTAGAACAGTACCTCAGTCATTACATTCCAGGACCACACAACCCTCTCTGTGTAGTAGTACTACTACATCACTGACACTAGAACAGCACCTCAGTCATTCCATTCCAGGACCACACAACCCTCTCTATGTAGTAGTACTACATCACTGACACTAGAACAGTACCTCAGTCAATACATTCCAGGACCACACTCTCTGTGTAGTAGTACTACATCAGTGACACCAGAACAGTACCTCAGTCATTACATTCCAGGACCACACAATCCTCTCTGTGTAGTAGTACTACATCAGTGACACTAGAACAGTACCTCAGTCATTACATTCCAGGACCACACAACCCTCTCTGTGTAGTAGTACTACATCAGTGACACTAGAACAGTACCTCAGTCATTACATACCAGGACCACACAACCCTCTCTATGTAGTAGTACTACATCAGTGATACCAGAACAGTACCTCAGTCATTCCATTCCAGGACCACAGAACCCTCTCTGTGTAGCAGTACTACTACATCACTGAGACTAGAACAGTACCTCAGTCATTACATTCCAGGACCACACAACCCTCTCTGTGTAGTAGTACTACATCAGTGACACTAGAACAGTACCTCAGTCATTACATTCCAGGACCACACAACCCTCTCTGTGTAGTAGTACTACATCAGTGACACTAGAACAGTACCTCGGTCATTACATTCCAGGACCACACAACCCTCTCTGTGTAGTCCTACATCACGTGTCAACTCCCCTATGGCTCTCATTCCTTTTTGCCCTCGTCTACCCTTCATCTTCAGTTACACTCTCCAAATGTTTTTTTTTTTTTCTTGTTCTAGGTCATAGATGTCTCTGCTCATACCACAGATCATCCATTTTCCCACACCTGCTTGACAAATTGTTTATAACATGACTTTTGCATAAGTTCCCTCCCTGCTACGTTTTTACAGTAAACGGTCCTAGTCAAATTATTAGCAGATTGGAGTTTAGCTGTGGCGACCCCTAACCAGGAAAAGCCGAAAGACATTACTTACAGTCCTAGTCAAATCTTAATAAAAACATCACATTTTGCATGGTTTTGTCACTGCCGTTTGTTAAACTTTCAAAGTTATGTTTGCTTGGTAGTTTACCACAATGCTATTGGAAATGGATAGAATTATGCTATTAGGTATGCAAATTTAATGCTAATTATTTTTCCAGATTTTTGGCCCAGTGTGCCTACTTTTCCAAAAGCATTTGTCCAGATTTTCAGTACCTGCAGGTTCAGAGATATGAAGTTAGTTTCTCTTGTATAACGAAGAGCTGCAAGGAAAATTCTTGGAATAATTTTATACAACCACCAGCTGTGAGATACTTGCAACCTTGATTAGTAACTAGAATGCTATACAACACTATACATGGAGTAGTTGTAAGTTTAGATTGAGTAAACTTTGATGTGGTGAACAATGAAATACTTACATGTATAAATCAGCAAATTAAAATTGTACACTTATAAAAAGTACCCACTGAAAGAGAACTATAAGCAATAGCAGTCAGCGATCAGTTAAAATCAGTCAATATAGCTGTTGAGCAGTGGTACTGCAACATACGTTATCTTTTAACAACTTCCTGTGGTCTACTAGTTAACTGGTCTGCTGGCATCTACAGCATAATAGTAGTACAATGAGCTGCAAATAAATTATTTGTTCTGTCAAGATTTGCAGAATACATCAAATTAAGTACAGAGTGTAATAACTGCCACAATAAGGAACGAATGAAGAGGCAGGTACTATTACATCTGCCATTTCCAAAGGAAATAAACGAACACTAGCTGTTCCCTCTCTCTTTGGATTATAGGAAGTATACGAACAATGTAAAGATGCCAGGTTTAGCACAGTAACAGTGGCAAACAAAGATAACTGATGCAATTGAATTAGTAGTTAAGTTTTATGCAGCAACAGAAGTAAACAACTACAACTTCTATAATTTGTACAATTTGCAGAGCAAAAAACAGTATCAGCAATTCCTTAACGATCTGAAATAAAATACAGGAAATGCAGCAGTAATTCAGTAGTGTATAGATGCCATGTTCATCATGACAACATTGACGAATAAGGATAACAAATCCTACAGATAATGCAGATAATTTAGTATAGGAGCTTTAAATACGCTTCTTCATGTAGTCTTGTGTCCGATTCAGAGTCTCCACTTGCCTATTGTGCAACTCTGAGCAAGTCGCTTAACAAGTGTTCCGAGTCATTTAGCACAATGGGCTAGACTTCTCAATGGACTATATGCTTATAAACAACTTATGAGCAGATTTAGCACAGTTACTAGGTTAATTTCAGATAAGGAAGGCAGGTGCAATTTAAGTTTCATTCAACAACAGAGATAAAAAACAAATATAATGTAATTATCAGCTTTAATTCAGCACAGCAACAATGGTAAACAAGGATAATGAATACAGTTAATGTATACTTTTAGTGCAACAGCAATAACAGATAAGACAAAATATTAACAATATAGTAATGACCAACTCCACAGAAACAACTACAATTACACATCATCTCTAAATTCAACAGAAAATTGGCAGCAAGTTTAGTGCACCAACTGAATACAGATAAGATGTCAGGAAAGAAAAAGAGCTGTTCAACAACAGTGCAATAGATCAACTGATAAATGGGATGGGCAAATTATTATTCAGGACCGATGGATACAAAATGCAGAAATTAACTGAAATAAACAGCCTTACCTAGGCAGAGTAAGAGTAAGTTAGAATAATTCTACAACAGCGTACATTGAATTTGAAATAAAAAACCACAGCTGATGTACACAGGATCATAGGTAGGTACTAGGCTATCGGCCCAACGGCCTAAGTAAGCCTAGCCAACAAAGTTCCCTGGCTTACGCCAACCCAAGAAAGTTAAATTTCCTGTACCTTTGTCGAGCAGAGCCACAGAAGTGATCCCTGGGGTGTATTTCCTATTGCCCATCCACTCATCAAGATTTTTCTTGAAGAGTGCTAATGAGGAACTTTGCTTGATATAGATGGGTAGCTTGTTCCAGAGTATGGGAAGTCTCTGGGACAGGAATCTATCCCCCCAGCAAGTCCTGTTTATTGTGGTGACAAGGTTTAGGTCCCTACAGTGTGGAGCTTGGAGGGATTGGGATTTTTTTAGGTGCAGCATGTCCAACTCTGGGTTTGACATAGCTTTATATGTTAGGCAGAGATCACCTCAGAGTAGGCGATATGCTACAGAGTAAAGCTGGAGTTTTTTGAGACGATCAGTGTAGGGCATCTGTTTGAGACCAGTAATTCTCTTTGTGAGGCACTTCTGTGGCCTTTCCAGCTGCTGCAGATGTCTTGTGAGGTACATCCCAAAAGGGGCGTTGTACTCTATAATGGGTCTGAGTATCGAGTAGAGGGGAACAATGACCTCTTTTTCCTGGATGAGAACCCTTTTTAGATGAGGTGTGCCATGTAGAAGGATTTCCTGACTACTGTGGCAATGTGATTATCAAAAAGAGAGACTACTGTCCACCTGGGTCCCAAGGTCTCTTATCACACATTCGGTGTTAAGAAGACTGCCGCTTATGTGGTAGTTCATGGGTACAGAGTTTTTACCAAAGGGGAAAACAATGCACTTTTTGGCACTGAGCTTGAGGCCATGGCTCTGACACCAGGCATCTGTCTCAGTGAGGCCCTTCAGTAGGATGTCCACATCATTTGGGGACTCTACAACAGCTCCTAGTTTTGCAGTCATCTGCGAACTTCATTAGCCAGAGGCCTTCTGTGTTAGCCTGTACTTCAGAGAAGTTGATACCAAACAGGAGAGGTCCCAGGACTGAACCCTGTGGTACTCCACTTGTCACTGGTTTGAAGTCAGATTTGGAGTCTGCAACTTTTTACAGTGTAGGTTCCGTCAGTGAGCCAGTTGGCAACCTATCTTGTGACATAGGGATTTATAACCTAGTTTAGTGAGTTTGGCTAAAATTCCAGAATAGGGGATGGTGTTGAAAGCCTTGGCGAGGTTAAAATAGGCTGTGTGAACCACCTTACCCTAGTCTACGGCTTTGGTGACTGCCTCAAAAAAGTCGACCAGGTTCAGGAGGCAAGATCTGCCTTTCACAAACCCAAACTCGGTGGGGTCCAGAGTTTGGAGGTTACCAATGTCTATTTATTAATTCCATGATGATACATTCCATGGCCTTGCAGACCAGTTCTCAGGATCAGTGGTGGCTCCCCCTTTGTGGAGTGGGATAACTGCTGCTGTGCACCATTCAGTGGACACAAAGCCTGATGTGAGATTATGATTGAACATGGTGCTTAGGTGGGGAGCCAGTTCATTCTGAAGTTCGTGTAAAACGCAGCCTAGGATGTTGTCCGGTCCCATGGATGCTGTGTTTTTGGCTTTAGAGAGTGCTGCTTTTACCTGTGAAGTTGTGATTACAGGGACTCTCCATTCTTCCTGTATAGATATGGGCCCTTTAGGGGTGAGAGGGGGTAATGTTAGCACTGAAACTATCTACCAGGATGTTGTCAGTATTAGTTGGTTCTGTAATTTTTGTGCCATTGTGCTGCAACTCAGAGCAGATCTGGGTGTTGCCATTGAGATTCTTGACATACCTATAGCATGCTTTGTGGTTCATAGGTTCGTACTAGGCTATCTGCCCTAGGGCATTTATAAGCCTAGCCAGAGTGTGTGTGGCTTTCACCACCCCTTAGGATGAGTATACCAAGCCCTTTTAGGGTTTAGTTTACTGTGTCTCTGTCTAGTAGTGACACAGAGATGACCCCGGGGTAAACCTACGATCTCCCATCCACTCGTCGAGATTTCTCTTGAATAGAGTCAGTGAGGGGCTCTGCCTAACATGGACTGGGATTCTGTTCCAGAGTGTAGGCAGCCTCTGGGTTATGAATCTGTCCCTCCAGCATGTCCTATTTACTTCTGTGTTGAGGTTTAAGTCTCTTGTTCTCGTCGCTCTGATGGATTTGGATTTTCTGAGGTGTAGCATGTCCATTAATTCCAGACTGGACATGGCCTTGTACGTCAGGCACAGATCACCTCTGAGTAGGCAGTATGCGACTAAATAGAGCTGGAGTTTTTTCAGTCGGGCAGCATATGACATATGTTTAAGACCCTTTATCCTCTTGGTGAGGAACTTTTGGGGTCTTTCCAACTGCTGCAGGTGTCGGGTGAGATACATCCCAAATGGGGCATTGTACTCAATCATTGGCCTGATGAGAGGAGTACAGGGGCACAATGACCTCTCTTGATCTAGATGTGAAACCCTTCATGATAAGGTGGGCAATATAGAAGGTCTTCCTAACCACTTTGGCAATGTGAGTGTCAAATGAGAGGTTACTGTCAACCTGGGTCCCTAGGTCCCTGATTACCTCTTCCGTACTTAATGGATTACCACCTATGTGGTAATTTGTCGGTACCTTGTTTTTCCCAAAGGGTATGACTGCACATTTTTTGGCGTTCAGTTTAAGGCCATGGCTCTGGCACTAATTATCCGTTACTATGAGGCCTCTCTGAAGGATGTTTGTGTCCGCTGGAGTATCAATTATGGCGCCCAGTTTGCAGTCATCTGCGAACTTTGTCAGCCTCAATCCTCCTATGTTTGCCTGTACCTCGGAAAAATAAATGCCGAACAAGAGGGGTCCCAGGACTGAGCCCTGTGGGACACCACTTGTGACTGGCTTAGAGTCTGACATAGCTCCAGCAACTCTGACCCTGTGGGTTCTGTCCTTGAGCCAGTTTGCAACCCATCTTGTGACATATGGGTTTACATTTAAGCTGGTGAGTTTGTCTATGATGCCCGAGTGGGGTATTGTGTCAAAGGCTTTTGCAAGGTCAAGGTAGGCTGTGTGAACTGCCTTACCCTCATCAATGGCCTTAGTGACTGTTTCAAAAAAGTCGACCAAGTTCAAAAGGCAGGATCTGCCCTTGACAAAGCCAAACTGGGTAGGATCCAATGTCTGTAGGTCCCCAATGTCTTTGTTTACGAGTTCCATAATGATCCTCTCCATAGCTTTGCAGACCAGGCTCATCAAGCTTATGGGGCGGTAATTTCCAGGGTCTGTAGAAGCACCGCCTTTGTGAAGTGGGACCACTGTTGCCGTTCGCCACTCTTTGGGTGCGTATCCTGTAGTAAGGCTAAGATTAAACAGCAGCCTTATGTGTGGGTTTAGTTCCTCTTGGAGTTCATGTAGCACAAAGCCCGGGACACCATCCGGTCCCATTGATGCTGCGTTTTTAGCTTTAGAGAGGGTGGCTCTCACCTGGGCATTTGAGATGTTAGGGAGGCTACACTCTGCTGGGATAGTGATTTCTCCTTTTGGGGGGGAGGGGGAGGAGAAATTTGCACTGAACCTGTCTGCCAGAATGTTGGCAATGTCAGTGGGTTCAGTGTATTTTGTGTCATTTTGGACTAACTCTGAGCATATCTGGGAGTTTCCACCCAGGTTTCTAACATAGCTAAAGAAGGCCTTGTGATTGTCTTTTGCGATTTTTCTCTCAAAGTTGGCCTTGGATGATTTTATGAGTGATCATAGTTTTTTGCTAGTACTGATCAGAGATGCCTTCCCTTTTAGGGATTTTGCTCTGTCATGTAGTAGCTTCCTCCCCCTGTTGTAAAGTTTGTTTATGGCTGGGGTCCACCAGACCGGCCTGCCTTTGGGGAATGGGTCTTGGTTTTATTTGGGATTGCATGATCCATGCATTCTTGAAGGTGCCCATAGAAGGCATTTGCAAAGGATTCAGCAGTGTGGGTTGTGGTTTCCACTGGCCCAGGGGCCTTGAAGGATACCACTTCAGTCTTAAGAAGTGTGAAGTTGGCTTTTGAGAAGGTCTTCACTGTGGTCTTTTGTGCAGGGGTGGGGCGGATATGGATTTCCAGTGAGATTAATTTATGGTCTGATCTTACCAAAGAGGGATATACTTCTGGTGTGGAGCATTTTGTCCCCATGTTTGTGATGATCAGGTCTAGTATATTGTCTCCTCTTGTGGGAATGGTGACTAGTTGTTCCATTGCATTTGAGTTTATGAATTCTAGGAACCTTTGGGCTAGGGTGTTGGGGTTTGAGTAATGTTCCCAGTCTATGTTTGGGTAGTTGAAGTCTCCCAAAATGATGGTATTTGGATTAACATTCATACCCTCCAGTGTCTTCAGGAAGGCTGTGTGGGGTTCCTGAGTTTGAGAGGGTGGTCTGTAGCATGCTACAAACTGTAAGGCAGTTTTGCCTATGGTTAGTTGCACCTGGATAGTCTCCGATGCTTCATGCGTTGCCACTAACCTGGAGGTGTGGGTATCTTTGATGAAAATGGATGCTCCACCTCCTTTTGTGGTTCGGTCCAAGTTTTGGGGCCGGAAAGCATGATATGAGGTAAAACCTGATAGTGCTGGGGTGCTCTCAGGAGCCTTGAACCAGGTTTCAGTCACTGCACAGACATCGGTGTTCTCCATACTGAGGAGGGCTTCGAGGGCGTGCATCTTGAGGTTTAGACTTCTGGCATTGAGCAGCATTTCCCTTAGTTTTTTTCCACTTGTGTTTTCTAGGGAGGTAGGTTTGTTATTTGAGCCTTGCCTAAAAAGGCACTATAGGGGTGGCAAGAGCCTTGGCCAATATCTGGAAGCCCAGGGGTGAGAGGTGCAAGCCATCCCTTGCGAAGCAGCGTGGCTTGTCAAGCATGTCATCCCAAGCAGACAGACATTGGATCCCCTTTGAATGACACCAGTAATTAAGCCAATTGTTAAAACTGATCATTTTGTCTTTGTACTGTGGCATCATTCTTGGTGAGGGTAAGATGCTGCTCAGGGTCAGGGTCATACCGGCCTGGGCTACATAATCAGAGAGCTCCTCTATGTCTCTTTTCATGTAGTCCAGGGAGGTACGTCTCAGTTCGCTCACACCGGCATGTACAATGACCGAGTCATATTTGTACTTGCTGTGGAGTGACCTGAGTGCTTGTGTTATGTGGCGGATTCTAGCTCCCGACAGGCAGCTTACTGTGACCTTTTCCTTGTTCAGTCTGGTGAGCGGGAAGTCAGTGTGTCTAACTATGGAGTCACCTATTACAAGTGTGTCTGGCATGTTGTTTGGCCTTAAGGGCTGTGACTGTTTAGCACACTGACTTTGTGAACTATGTGTTGCATGTGCTATGTCTTGAGGTGGTGGTTGCTTGGGTGTCTGCTTTGGAGGCCTCTGTTGTTTTGGTAGATTTTTAATCAGCCTCGAGCACGTTTTGTGTGTTTATGTGTTTGGTTTGCAGTTGTGATAGTTCTATGTGAGACTGGGTTTGTGGTGTGCGTGGTTACCTTCTCCTCCTGACTGGTCTTGCCAGTACTGAATAGAGAGAGCTCAGCCTCCAGTTTGGCTATATAGTTGCATCTCTCGCATATATTTGTATTTGTTGGGAGGAGGAGAGGGTTGTCTGTGTACATGAGGCAATTGTAACATTGCCTCAAGATTCCCAGACTCACCAGCTGAACAGGAGAGGACGCCAGCAACCGACCCTTCGACATGCTAGAAATAGTGAAAAAAATTGCTGTGCGAGTCAGAAAGGACGTATAGGGAAATGGGTACTCAACAGAATTTAGGTGAATGAAGTACTTTCTTTGTTTAAGAGTGCTTTACCTGTGTAAAAAATGCTTTAGGAGCAAGTGCTGAGCTTTTCAGATAGAGTATAGGCTGTTTAGATTGCAAGTAGAACAGTTCTATGGGAAAAATTGAAGAGCAGACTTGGCAGAGCCAGAAAAAGTTTAACCTTGTTTAACCGGCGCTGCGCTATGCGCACGACCGTGCAAAGCAAAAAAAAAAAAAACAAAAAAATTTTTTTTTTGTTTTCCCGCCTTCCTCGACTAGTTTAGACCAGTATACAGGCATTGCTGTATTCTGGGATGTGGTGTAGTTCCTGTGTTGTCCATTACCTTACTTGGATAGAAGGAAGTTTCTTTGCTCACCAGTGGGAGTGGGGAGCCTTGAGCAGCCTACCTGTCCTTGGGGGAAGTGACCTCAGCACAAGAAGCTGTAGTAATTGGTTGTTTGGGACCATTCCTAGCTCTTTTGTAGTTCACTGCTTAAAATCCGCTATTCTGGCTATACTGCTCAGACAAGCTCCACGTGGGTTTACAGAGTGGTCCTAGCAGTTGCCCTTAGAATCAGTGGCAATCTTGTTTTCATAGCTAGCTTTGGAGGCTCTTATAAGGGATCTCAGCTTCTTGCCGAGGCTAACCAGGGAGCTCCTCCACTCATGGGATTTTACTCTCTTTTGCAACAATTTCTTCCTTCTGTTGTACAGTTTGTTTATGGCAGGAGACCACCAGATTGGCTTCCTTTTTTGGAGGACAGTGTCTTAGTTCTGTTTGGGATAGCACATTCCATGCACTCATGTAAGTGTTTATAGAGTGCATTTGTGTAGGATTCAGCACTCGTAACTGTACTGTCCATCTGCATGGGTGTCATGAAGTTCACCACTTCTGTCTTAAGAAGCATGAAGTTGGATTTGGAGAATTTTTTTACCGTGGTTTCCTTAATGGAGGGTGGGGGCAGGATGAGGATATCTAGGGTGATTAGCTTATGGTCTAATATGACCAACGAGGAGTTGACTTCAGGTGTGGAACACCGGTCACTCATGCTGGTAATGACAAGGTCTAGGATATTGTTGTCCCTGGTGCGGGTGTGGATAAGTTGATCCAGGGCATTGGAATTTATGAATTCCAAAAAGAGTTGAGCGAAGGAGTTGGTACTCTAGTAGTTTTCCCAGTTAATGGGGTAGTTAAAAAAAAAAAAAAAAAAAAAAAAAAAAAACAAAATAGCCCAATATTAATGTGTTTGGTTGAACCCTAATATTTTCCAGTATATCAAGAAAAGAGGAGTGGGAATCCTGGGGCATGGCGGGGATCTGTAGCAAGCTACAATTTGGATTGCAGTTTTGCCCAGTTAGTTGCACTTGGATAACCTTGGCTGCATTACACTGAGCAACTAGCCTGGAGGTGTAGATATCCTTAATGAATATGGACACACCTCTGCCTTTGGTGTTCCGGTCCAGGTTAGATGGCCGAAAAGTGTGGTGTGAGTTATAGCCTGGTAATGCAGGGGTGCTCTCTGGAGCCTTGAACCAGGTCTCAGTCACTACACAGACGTTGATGTTCTCTATTTTAAGGAGTGCCTTGAGTGACGGCATTTTGAGATTTAGACTTCTAGCATTGAGGAGCATTACCCTAAGTTTTTGCTTGCCTGTTCCTGTTATGGTGGTGAATCTGTCATTCGAACCTTGCCTAAAAAAGGCACTACAGGGGTGGCAAGAGCCTTTGCCAGTATCCAGAATCCCAGGGGTGACAGGTGCAGGCCATCTCTGGCAAAGCAATGTGGTCTGTCGACCATGTCATCCCAGGCAGACAGATACTGGATCTTCTTAGGACACCAGAAGCTTAGCCAATTGTTGAAGTCAATCATTCTGTCCTTGGTATCATTCTGGGTGATGGCAAGATGCTACTCAGGGTTAGGGTCATACCTGCCTGGGCTACAAGATCGGAGAGTTCTTCCATGTCTCTTTTGATGTAGTCCAAGGAGGTACGTCTCAGGTCGTTCACACCAACATGGACAATCAGAGTCATATTTGTACTTGTTGTGGAGTGACCTGAGTGCGTGGGTTATGTGGCAGATCCTAGCACCCGACAGGCAGCTGACAGTGACCTTCTCCTCGTTTAGCCTGGTGAGTGGGACATCAGTGTGCCTGACTATAGAGTCACCTATGACTAGTGTGTTGGGTATGTTTTGCCTAATGGGTTGTGGCTGAGTGGCACACTGAATCTGTGGGCTATGTGTCATTTGGGTTGTGTTGGTGGTGGAAGGTTGCTTGCGTTTATGCTTTGGAGGCCTCTGTTGCTTGAGCTGATAATTATTGAGAGCCTCTGCGAATGTTTTTGTGTTTCTATGTGTGGATTTTGGTGGTGTAGATTTAGTGGGACTATGTGATGAGTGTGGTGCGGTGCAAGTGTTTACCTTCTCCTCTTGACTATCAAGTTCAGTCTTGGTTGGAGAGAGCTTTACCTCCAGTTTGGCTAGATAAGTGCATCTCTCACAGGTTGTAGTGTTGGGTGGTAGGAGGAGAGGGTTGTCTGTGTACATGAAGCAATGGCTACATTGCCCCAAGATGCCCAGATTCATCAGACAGGAGAGACCACTGGGAGCTGACCCTTGGACATGTCTGAATAAAAAAAATATTTTCCTCTAGACAAGTGAGGAAAGGCAGTACCAAAACTGTTTTCCTCTAGGTAATGAGGATGGGTGAGTGCTGCAGTAATTTGTAGTTTATTTAGTGGTTACAAGTTCTGAACAAGTGCTGAGCACGGATAAGCAAATTCAAGTGCTAAAACTAATAATCTGGATCTTGTTGCAGATAGGCTACCTAGTGCTTACCACTCCCACTGATAAGCTAGAAGGCTTCCCTCCAACACAGAAAGGCTTGGGGGCACAGAAGCTTACAAACAGTCCTGTATACAGCAAATGTGTAACTGGACTAAACTAGTTACAGGGAAGGTGGAAAGCAAGCGCAAATGCAGTCTTTTAAAGCAGAAAGTTGAAAGAGAAGGAAAAACTGCCCAAATGGCCTATAAACTACAATTTCTGGGCCAGAAACCACTCTTCTGGTAGATACGCTAGAAGGCTTCCCTCCAAACACAGAAAGACTTGGGGCACAGAAGCTTACAAACAGTCCTGGATACAGCAAATCTGCATCTGGGGTTAGACTACTTACAGGAAAGGCAGAAAACAAGCTTGGAATATATATGTGTGTGTGTGTGTGTATGTATATATATATATATATATATATATATATATATATATATATATATATATTTTTTTTTTTTTTTTTTTTTTTTTTAAGTTAAGTGGGTTGGCTTTCTCAAAAAGTTCTCTCTATATTAGAAAGAATGAGCTAATGACAGTAGCAAAAAACACTTTAAATGCAGTACAAGCTAGCACACTTAAGTGTGTAGCAATATTAAGGCAAATATAGTTTAAATAAATGCAGATAAGTTAAAAATGACAAAAACAAGTTTATGAAAAATCAAATAAGAGCACTTGAACACTTACAAGCACACAGAACAGCAAATTAAGGTAGAAGACAGTTATGTAAGGGCAGCTCAAGAAACTATAATTTTTTATTTATTTATTTTTTTGTGGAGAGGGAGGGGACAGAGCAGATTAAAATGCTATGGGGATGTCCTTCCCAAGTGCTCTCTCTGTACACAGCAGAAGAGGTGGGACTGGTAGGAGTGTCTGAAATCAAAATATGATCTCACTGTACTCAGTTGAGTGAGCAAATGAGATGGGCCCAGTAAGAGTGTCCAAAAACAGATTTACAGCAGGGGCGGGTAATTCCAAAGCCACCAAGATTAACACCACAACAAGAAAGTACAGTTTTGTACCTACCATAAATGTAGATGTCCGATAGGTATGCATCTGCAGTCCTCACATATGGGTTGTCCTGCCTCAGGCAGCCCTTCGGTCAGCCGGATTCCAAAGTCTGGGTCCAGCGTCAGCTGATGTCGCCCTTTCCCCGACGTCAGAGTGCCTGGGGTATAAAAGCGTCAGCTGACGCCATCTTCCTCAGTTTTTCTTGCCCCAGATGCCAGGTGCCCTCTAAGGAAGGCTAAATTTGGAGAAATGCAATAAATTCCAAACATGCACAGAAATATATATATATATATATATATATATATATATATATATATGAAACAAATGCTGTGAGAGGGATAGGTACCCAAGAAATACCACAGAGGGGAAGGAGGGAGGGTAAACCTGACTGCAGATGCATACCTATTGGACATCTACATTTATGGTAAGTACAAAACTGTACTATGTCCTTCAAGGATGCATCTGCAGTCCTCACATATGGGTAGAATACCATAGCCAATCTGGGGGTGGTAGGATCTATGTATAGGATGGTGTAGCTAAAATGCCCTGCAGGACTGCCGTAGCAAAGCCTGCTCTGGATCTGGAATATAAAGGTAAATTGTAATGCTTGGAAAATGTGTGCACAGAGCTCCATGTAGCAGCTTCTAATATGTCCTTCGTAGCCACCCCTCTTAAGAAGGCTGTGGAGGTGGCTGTGGCTCTGGTGGAATGAGGTCTAATGTTAGCTGGCACAGTTTTGCCATGAAAAGAGTAACAAAAACAAATGCAATTTCCTATCCATTTTGAAATTGTCTGTTTGGAAATTGCTTTTCCTTGTGCACCAGCAGCATATGCTACAAACAGCTGGTCAGTTTTTCTGTAACTTTTAGTTCTGTCCAAGTAGTAGCGCAACTGTCTGTGAATGTCCACGGTATGCAGAAGTTTCTCCCCCTTGTTTTGTGGATTTGGAAAGAAGGTAGGCAGGTGAATAGCTTGGTTCAATGAGACCCTGGATACCACCTTTGGCATAAATGAAGGACTGGTTCTCAATGAGACTCTGTCCTGATGAAAAATAAGAAATGGTTGTACTGCCATGAGGGCCTGTAACTCAGATACTCTTCTTGCTGAGGTTATGGCCAGAAGGAAGGCAGTCTTCCAAGACAGGAACTGTAGTACTGAAGATGCTGCTGGTTCAAAGGGAGGCAGTGTTAGTTTCTCCAACACGAAGTTAAGGTCCCATGTAGGCACTGGTGGCTTCCTTGGAGGATTGATGTTTTTAATTCCTCTTAGAAACGGTCTTAGGAGAGGATGAGAGAAGACAGGTGGATCAGTATTGTATTCTGCTGAAATGGCTGAAGCATGAATTTTAATGGAAGAGTAAGACAGGCCATTGTGGAGCATTTCTGCCAAGTATTCCAGGATATGTGCCATGTTCATCACTGTCGCATCTAGGCCCTTTGTGGTGCTCCAAGTGCGATATCTTTTCCATTTTGCTGAGTAAGCCTTTCTTGTGGAAGGCCGGCGAGCTTCCATGATGATATCCTTCACTCTCTTGGATAGCTTATCCTGGGAAGGAGTCAAGGTATTCTCCAGGCTGTTAGTTGCAAGGTTTTCAGGTTGGAATGCAGAGTTTTGTAATTGTGCTGTGTCAGGAGAAGTGGCCATTGAGGAAGAGGCCACGGTTTCGCTCGTGACATGCTCTTTAACAGTGGGTACCAGTGCTGTCTTGGCCAGTCCGGAGCTATCAGAATCACTTTTGGCTGCTCTGTCCTGATCTTCAGTAAGACCTTGGTCAATGGAAGAGGTGGAAATGCATATACTGTTAGAGTTCTCCAGCTGAAAGAGAGAGCGTCCACTTTCCATGCTTGTGGGTAGTATGTCCTTGAGCAGAATTTCTTCAGCTGATGATTGTGGTGGGAGGCAAAAAGATCTATGTCCGGCCTCCCCCATGATTGTGTTATCTGAAAGAAGATGTCTGGGTGCAGCATCCATTCGTGTGCATCCATGATATTTCTGCTTAGGCTGTCTGCCAGTATATTGTCTTTTCCTGGCACAAACTGTGATTGCAGCTCTATATTGTTTCAGGGAAAGTTCCCATAGATTCACTGCCAGTCTGCAAAGAGAGTAGGAATGGGTACCTCCTTGTTTGTTCATGTACCACATAACTGTGGTGTTGTCTGTCCTTATTAGCAAGTGGCCTTGATGCAGAAAGAGTTTGAAGGCCTCGATTGCATGTATCACTGCCAGCATTTCCTTTTGGTTTATGTGCATGCGTAGCTCCTTTTGTGACCATAGTCCTTGAATACATCTGCCCTCCATGTGTGCTCCCCAACCATGGTCTGAAGCGTCCGTTGTAATGGTTTGGCTGACTATTGGTTTGCTGAAGGGCAGACCCCTGTTTGACTTGCTTGAGCCCACCACAGAAATTCCTTTTGGAGGCATGGAATGAGTGAGATCAAAGTTTCTAAGCTGTGACTGTGCTGAGTCCATAAACTCCTTAGGTACCATTGTAGTTTCCTCATATGCAGCCTTGCTTGTGGAATCAGAAGAATGCAAGATGCCATGTAACCCGGGGCCTGCAGGATTTTCCTTGCAGTCAGCTGAGTTTGTCTTGTCAGATTCTTGAAGTAATCCGGTAGTTGTCTTTGTTTTTCTTCTGTGAGAAAAGTCATTTGGGTGGTTGTGTCTAGATCTGCACCCAGAAAAGTTATTCTTTGGGATGGAACAAGTCTTGATTTGTGAATGTTGACTGTATATCCCAAGGCCTGAAGTAGGTGGATGGCATAATTCAAGTGCTTTACCAAAGTTTGTTGGCTGTCCGCTTGTATAAGGCAGTCGTCCAGATATGGGTATATTTGAATCCCCTGAAGTCTGCAGTGTGCAATTACTGATGCCAGGCATTTCGTGAATACTCTGGGTGCAGTAGATAAGCCAAAGGGCAATGCTGAGAATTGATAATGCTCTGAACCTGCAAGAAATCTGAGGTGTCTTCTGCAACTTTGTCTGATAGGGACATGCAGGTATGCCTCCTTGAGGTCTAGAGTTACCAGCCAAGACCCCTTGCCCAGCATGGGAAGGAGTTGCTGTAGAGTCAGCATTTTGAATTTTGGCACAATGAGATAAGTATTCAGTGCGGACAAGTCGAGAATAGGCCTCCACAATTCTTTGTAACCAATGTTTTCCTCCCAGGGACCACCTCTAATATCCATTTTAACTTGGTCCAACACAAAGAATCTAAATTCATATTCTTTACATACAAGTGAGTGTCTAAAAAGGGCATTGGTTTCTTTGCATTTTTTTAATTTCGTTATGTTCATAAAAGAATTGTGGTGGCAACTAGCCTTGGAAGCCAACAAAACCGCGGGTTTAAATGAATACATCTCTATTTTACCACTATTAAGACTAAAAGCTACTAAAATATAACTAAAGAAATTAAAATAAATATGGCCAGTAGATGGCACTATCCCTCAGTAAATAACTGATACATTGGGATTCCACGCACTACACTCTATTTAATGGAACATAAAAATATAATTGCTCATGAATTATAAGTTAATATAATTTAAGGAATTAATTTTCAAAAAGTATTTTAAAAAAAACTTTTATTTTATTAAGGTTATTTATAAATGGTTATGAGGTTATTTATTTATAAATAACTTGATTTTAATTTTTTATAGTATTCAGGAACGAATTATTTAGTATGGCATAATGCAACCTTGAATTTCATTTGCTCATTTTGAAATGAAAGTATGACATGATTGGATAGGGATGAATTAATTTTGTATAAAAAGTGATTTGAGAACATGACATTTTTATCTGATGAAGTCTATTGGACGAAAACGCAGACCTAAATAAAGCGTTCATTGTGTGGAAACATAATCTGACTTGGAATTTTTGCATCTGGTCTCCTTTTGGCTTCTTTTCTGGTGTTTTTGGTGTTGGTTGAAGAAGTTGGCCGTTGGAGTTTTTTTCTAAGTAACAGAAAAAAAAACTAAAGTGCTGATCACATTAATAAGGCTAGAAGTAGAGATATTTAGGGAAAAAAAACATGCAGCTCAGACTACAAAGACAATTTGCTCTTCCTGTTTTAACTTACAGTTTTGGGGTGAGTCACTGGCCACAAAAGTTACTGAATCAGTTGGATAGGAAAACAAGAAAAATGCTTCACACTTATCAAATGATTCATAAAAATCACTGTATACCAATACTGTATATTCACTGTTCTGAAGGGGGTCTACTTTTATTTCCCGAAAAGCTAAAATACCAAATCACCACAAGACCAAGACCAAAATCATGCCCCCCCCCCCAACTATATATACCAACTCCGGGATCGCAGTGCAGTGGAGAAACAGTATAATCAATAAAAGTAGACCCTCTGAAGGAGCTATGGACCTGCTCAGAACTAATTTTACATATAGATCTGCATACATATCTGCTGACCTCACAAGATACAAACATAGTGAAAGTTTTAAAACGTGAAGAAAAAAAATCAAAGATGACATCCCTGTTTAGTTTAGCAGAAGTATATCGGTGTCAAGCAGGAATGGAAATCAAATCAGAAGTACGGAAAAATCAGGCAGCAACTGAATGTGGCAAAAAAACAAAAGAAAGAATATAAGGTGAAGGATCAGATAAGAAGGCAAGAAATGTGAAAAATGCATAAATGTAGGTGCAAGTACAGAAAACTTCTGGAACAATCTCATGTTGGTCAGGATCTGATGCAGGAATCGTTAAAGGAGAGGTATAGTGGACTACGTACACGTTAGTTCACAAAGTCCATTGAACATGTTGGAGAAACGGATAAATGCAGGTTTTGTAAAACAGAATTGAAAACAGTTGCATATCTTGTTGCTGGATGTGATACACTAATGGCAGAGGGCTTGTATGCTGAAAGGCATAATAATGTGCCAAGACTGTTGCACTGGGGATTATGCAAGCATTGCAATACTGAAGTAGCTGAGAAGCACTGGAAAAATGAGCCACAAAGCATTATAGAAAATGATGAAGTTTATATCACATGGGATCACCCATTACCAGCAGTTCAAAAATAGATGCAAGAAACCCAGATATAGTAGTCCATGAAAAGAAAACAAAATTAGCATTGATCACTGAAATTGCTTTACCCAATAATTACACATGCAAACAGACACAAAGTCATAAAATACCAGGATGTGCTACAGTCAGAAATGATGGCAAAGTGGAAGATGATACCCATACAGTTCCAATAGTAGTAGAAGGAGCAATGGGTCTCATAAAAAGAATTTGCAATCATATTTAGATATGTTACCAATACATATAACTCCATATGAATTTCAGGGGGAGTCACTACTGGGCACATTGCGGGTGCTGCGAAGAGCACTTTTGACTAACATCAAAGACTGAAACTATACTAATTTCATGAACTTTAATGATACTTTGACTTAGGAATGGGATCCATTCTCATCATGGTATTATAAACCCATATGATCTAGAGAAATTCAGCTAAGTGGGGAACACAGAATAAAGCAATTCAGACAAATTATGGAGGAAACATTTGTCTATCAGCCTGGCTCTGTGGGAATAGGGAATAAAGCTTTGACTACTACCCAGATGACTTGAGTTTTTAATAAGTTACTTGGGCATTGGAACACCATGGTGGGGGGGGGGGCAGGAGTGCATTAATGTAAGTGCACTGAAGACAAACTAATATTGAAAACGTTTACTGAATTCAGTAATTATGACTTAGGTCTTGTAATGTGATAATTCATTACGATGAATCACTCGATGGACTGAAAGAGGATTCTTGAGCAGCTGTTTTTTTTTTTTTTTGCTTCCCTGCAGGACCGAGCCCAGTGTCCCGTATACCTGCACCCAATTGTTTCATTTGTTCCATTGTCATGGGATCTGGGAGAAGGGGATTCCTAGCCAGGCCCTATGGTCAATTCATCCCTGGCCAGGAATAACCCATGATGTCATCTTCTCATTTTGAGAGTAAGGTGGTAGGGAGACGACTGGCCTTGTATGTGAAAAATGTATTTTAATTTGTGCTCTGCTTCTATGTTGTGCTGGATCCAAAGTCTTCTTAAGACACACAGTCTTGCTGTGCTGTTTACTGCTGAATCAGAGACACAGAGCTTTGCATGACTCCATCTGTAGTCTGTTTAAAGCATCAAGCCTTTCAAATTGCACACTGATAAAGAAATATATTTTGCAGCTATAAGCACAGTTACAGATAACTTATTTTATAATAAACCACATGTACTCTTTCCGTCAGATTGTAGCATATATTTACAAAGTTTTCCTTCATTACAGATATGAATGACTTCTACAACATACCTCTCTCTGTCCCTCTCTGACATAACTGAACCACTACAATTGTTATATAGAGTGCCAGTCACGCACATAGATTTTGTTATTTCCTCTTGGTATCTTTTTTGGCCTTCTGTGGGAAGTCACATAATGTCTGTTTTTAGACTTTTCTATTGTCCTGTCAGCAGTTCTGCTGATGTGAAAATGCACAAATGCATGCAATCAGAATAACAGAAGTATGAAAGGAAACATCTGTTCTGTTCCTATTGAAAAAACATCACGTATTGCTGAATTTGTAAAAAAGGATGTCTGTTAATAGATATTTGTTCTGCAAACATGAGAAAAACATGTGATACTTGCTTTTCAATATTGCTTTGTTAGGTTTTTCTGATGCTGTGAAGAGAAGCCTGTCTTTTACATATAGTATGAATGCCCATTTTACATTGCAAAACTCTATACATATATTCAAGCAAACATTTTATTCTATGCTTTATCTTTCAGCATATTTACAACAGAACCTTATATTCATAATCTCTAACAATTCCCTCTTTTTTTAACATACCCAAAACACTTTATACTGATATGTATTTTTGATCAGATTATATAGAAAAAGTACAGTTGTGTACACTTACCATAAATGTAGATGTTCGAGTGTATTCACCGTTGCAGTCATTACATTTGGGTAATCTGCTGGCGGGTTGCCCTCGGTCGGCCTGATTAACAAAGTCTTGGGTCCTGCATCAGTTGTTGTCCCTTCTTCCACAACGTCAGGTTGTCAGGGGTATAAAATATACAGCCGATGCCATTACGTCAGTTTTTCTTGCCCCAGATGTCAGGTGCCCCCCAAATGGGGAGCAAAATATATATATGTATATAATTTAAAACACAAAACATATACCTCCAAACAAAAGCAAATACACCAAAAAGGCTTTTAATCATAGTAAAAGAAAGGAGAGGTATAGTTAGAGAAAAACAGTGGGCTGGAGGGAGGGTAACCAGGACTGCAACAGTGAATACACTCGAACATCTACATTTATGGTAAGTATACCCAACTGCACTATGTTCTTCGTGTTTCACTGTTGCAGTCATTACATTTGGGTAGAATCCCAAAGCTATGGTTGGAAAGATGGAGTTATAGCGAGGCCCTGCAGTACAGCAGTGGAAAAGCCTGCTCTGGATTTAGAGAAGAGAGGTAAATGGTAATGGTTGGTGAATGTATGAACTGAGTTCCAAGTAGCAGCTTCTAGAATGTCTCTGGTAGGAACCCCTCTGAGAAAGGCTGCAGAAGTAGATGCAGCCCTGGTGGAATGAGATCCGATCCCCTTGAGGACAGGTTTACCATGGTGCATATAGCAGAAACAAATACAATGGCTTATCCATTTGGAAATAGTCTGCTTTGAAATAGCCTTTCCCTCTGCCCCTGCAGCAAATGCCACCAATAGTTGTTCAGATTTTCTTACAGATTTTGTCCTGTTTAAGTATAATCTTAGTTGTCTGTGTACATCCAATGAATGCAGAATTTGCTCACCCTTGTTCTGTGGATTGGGAAAGAAAGTTGGCAGATGAATGGTCTGATTAAGAGCCACACTGGATACCACCTTAGGCATAAAGGATGGATTGGTCCTGAGAGCCACCCTGTCCAGATAAAAAAATAACGAAAGGCTCCACTGCCATAAGAGCCTGTAATTCTGAAATTATTCTGGCTGAAGTGACTGCTAAAAGAAAAGCTGTTTTCCGAGAGAGACATTTTAGGTCCGCGGTAGCAGCTGGCTCAAAAGGAGGTAGTGTGAGTTTTTCCAAAACAAAATTGAGGTCCCATGCAGGAGTTGGTGCTCTCCTGGGACATCTTAAAATTTTGGCCCCACTGAGATACTGCTTTAGCAGAGGATGAGAGAAGAGGGGAGGTTCTGTGTTGTAATGAGCTGAAATGGCAGATGCATGGATTTTTATGGAAGAAAAAGATAGGCCCTTGTGAAGCATCTCAGTTAAGTATTGCAGAATCTGAGGAATATTGGGCATTGCTGTGCTTAATCCTTGTGCTTGGTTCCAGGCACAGAATCTTTTCCATTTGTCACCATATGATTTTCTAATACTAGGCCTTCTAGACTCCAAAATGACATCCATCACAGGTTTACTGAGAGATGCCAAGGGTGAAATCAGTTGATTAGCCACACTGCAAGATTCAAAGTTTGGAGCTGAGTGTGCAGAATTTGGTAGTTCTGCTGAGATGGTAGGTAAGGTGCCTGAGGCAGGTGCCACGGAGGAAGGTGTGACACATTGCGCAGGAGCGGGTACCAGTGTAGGTGAGGCCAATCTGGAGCAATCAGAATAATTTTTGGTTTGTCCTGTCTGACTTTTAGTAGGACTTTGGAGAGCAGAGGCAGAGGGGGAAAAGCATAAACTGATAGGTTTTTCCCAGCTGAATGATACAGCATCCACTTTCCAAGCTTTGTTGTGATGAATTCTTGTGCAGAATTTGTCCAACTGATAGTTCTGGGGTGAGGCAAAAAGATCTATGTCTGGGCTCCCCCATTTCCGTGTCAACATGCTGAAAACCTGTGGTTCCAGTTTCCATTCGTGTGGGTCCATAAGACTTCTGCTTAGTTCATCTGCCAGAGTATTTAGCTTTCCTGGCAGGAATTGAGCTTGTAGATGTATTTGATAAGTCAAGGCCGTGTTCCACAATGCCATGGCTAGTCTGCAAAGGGGGTAGGAATGTGTACCCCCCCTGCTTGTTTATGTACCATATGACTGTGGTGTTGTCTGCCTTTATCAGTAGTTGTCCTGGATGAAGGTAGTCCTTGAAGGCTGTCAGAGCATTCTGTACAGCTAGCATCTTCTTTCTGATGGATATGTAGGTGCATTTGATTTGGGCTCCATTTGCCCTGAATGCATTTCCCTGCCAGATGCACCCCCCCAAGCATAGTTTGACGCGTCAGTAGTTAGGGTTTGGGTGGCAGGGGTTGGAGTGAATGGCAGTCCCCTGTTTTGGTGGCAGCCTCTGCCCACCATAGGGACTCTAGTTGCAGGCAAGGTATGATAGTAATCATTGTTTCCAGGCTGTGACAATATTGACTCCATAATCTTTTTAGGTACCATTGAAGTTTCCTCATATTCAGTCTTGCATATGGAATTAGAAGAATGCAGGAGGCCATGAATCCCAAGGCCTGCATAATTTGCCTTGCAGATAGCTGGGTTTTTCTGGCCACCTGTTTGAAGTAAGTCATCAATTGAATTTGCTTTTCTGGCATAAGGTAAGTCATCTGAGCAGTTGTATTCAAGCTTGCACCTAAGAATGTAATTTTTTGAGATGGTACCAGTTGTGATATCTTTAGAACCCTTTTTTACAAATGCCAGATGCTTTAGAAGAGTGTCCTTGTTTTCTGCCTGAATTAGACAATTGTCCAGGTATGGATAAATTTGAATATTTCTTTGCCTGAAAAAATCAATTACTGGTGCCAGGCACTTTGTGAAGACCCTGGGTGCAATAGATAAGCCAAATAATGCAGAGAACTGGTAATGCAAGTAGCCTGCTTTGAAGCAGAGGTATCTTCTGCAAGATTCCCTGATTGGGATATGCAGGTAAGCCTCCTTTAAGTCTAGAGTTACCAACCAGGCATCTTTGCCTAGCATAGGTAGTAACTGTTGAAGAGTCAGCATCTTGAATTTTGGAATGTCCAGAAATGTATTTAACATGGATAAGTCCAGAATTGGACACCATGATTTGTCTTTTCTGGGTACCAGGAAAAGTCTTGAATAGAAACCTTGTCCCTTTTCCTCTTCTGGTACTGGTTGAATAGTCCCCATATTCATGAGGGACAGAACTTGTTTCTGGGCCTCTGCCCACTGATTTGGAAGTACATCTGGCCACCCGTTTGGGATTGGCAATGTGTGGAAATGAAATCTGTATCCCTGGGATACTATATTTAAAACCCATTTGTCCTGGGTAATCAGTTGCCAGTTTTGTGCATGAAGTGCCAGTTTTCCCCCCAAAGGGTCGGCCAAAAGGTAAGTGCTTGGTGATTGCAGTGGAAAGTCTTTGAGACTGTTTACCATACGGAGGTGCCTTGTTGCTTCCAGATTTGGAGGTGGAGGCACCCCAATGTTTTGTTTTAAAAGTTCCTTGTGACTGAAACTTGGAGCCTTTGGAATGTCTGGATTTTACTTGAGCGGCTCTCTTGGGAACTGGAAAGGACCAGTTCTTAGTAGGCCAGTGCCTACGAAATCTGGGTGGCTGCACTTGTAAGAAATCTTTCACAGTTTGCATAGATTTAGCTTTATCTTCCATCTTTTTTAAAACTTCTTCAGCCTTATTACTAAAGAGACTGTGCTGTTGTAAAGAAGCATCCAACAATTTTGCTTTAACGTGGTCAGGCAGATTTTGCTCCTTGAGCCAAGCATGCCTTCTTATCACAGATCCAGTAACAGCAGCCCTGCAAGATGCCTCCAAAGAATCAAAACCACATTGCAAAGTATGTTTTCCAACTTGTTCAGCTGAATGTAATAAATCCTACAACTCTATTTTCCACACAGTCAGAGATCAACTTCATTTTCTGTTTAAGTAAACCCATGACATGCTGTTGATATTTAAGCATATGAAATTGACAGTTTAAAGCCCTGATTGCCAAGGTTGCAGACGTGTAAACCTTCTTACCCCATCTATCCAGAACCCTGGAATCTCTGTCTGAAGGGGTAAGATTTTTAGCAGTAGAAGCCTTAATGCCCTTGGGACCCTGGGAAATGGTTTCAGGGTCAGCAGTAGGGTTTTTGAAAAGGAATTTGTGGGACCCTGTAGTATCTGTCTGGCTTACTAGGAGCCGGGAACAGAGAATCAGGATTCATACTGGATTCTGAGAAAACATCATCAACAATGTCTAGAACAGGAGGAACAGCCAAAGGCCTATGCTGAGGGAGAAGAAGAAAATCCCTAAGTCTCTTTTTAGATTCAGAGAAATCCTGACTTTCCCAGTGAAGTGTTCCCTTAAGGTATGTAAAGTTTCTCCAAAAGAGAAATCCTCAGGGGGGAGAAGCAGAAGGGATGGAATCTTCTGCATCAGAGTCCTGATAAGTAGGTATAGATAAATCCTGTTCAGAAGAAGAATCAGAAGAAATAGATCTGAAGATTCATAGTCAGTGCCTTGGCTAGGCCTCTTAGCAGGAGGGGGATGGGTACCCCTGATCAAGGTAATTACATCTTCAGGCATTTTGATCATTTGTTTTTTTAGGCATTGGGGCCTGTATACGTGGCCCAAGCATCGGTTTTTCAGACATAGAAGTAGATTTTGGCCTTAGTTTTGAAGATGGCTTCGGTTTAATATACAAATCTTTAAGCCTGAAAACACCCTCAGAAGCCGGTGCCTGCTCAGCGGCTCCGGACCCACCTAAGGTAGAGACCATCTGCGGGTTCAATACTTAAAGCATCTTGCGGCATACCGGACTCCGAATGGGTCTCAGTAGAGGCCTGCGAATCAAAAGTATCGGGTATCAGGGGCTGGCTTAGGAGAAGCATCGTAGTCGGTTTTGGACCTCGACGGACTGTCTCTGCTTTTTCTTTGCGTTTTTTAGGTATTCTGGTAGTCGGATTGCTAACCGACGACATTTCTGGATAGTTAAATCTTGAGCCAAAATATTTGGAAGCAAAAATATACCAAAGTTTAATCGTGCATTGATTAAATTTAGCACAAAACTGACAGCAAGGCACGTTATGGTCAGGGCCTAGGCAAGGAATACAGTACAAATAAAAATCCTTATGAGGTATTTGCTTCCCACAAGTAATGCAATTATTAACTTTTATTGACATCGGTAAGGAGCAAGTAAAAGTTTCCCCAATGGGGTACTTAGCTTTTAGTTGAAGACTTCGGCTCTGAAACTCAAAAACGAAAATTTCAGGAGTCGGCCGACCAGCACTTGCGAACTACTTCTGCTTCGGGCACCGCGTGGCAAGAAAGACTGACGTAATGGTGTCGGCTGCATGTTTTATACCCCTGACGACCTGACGTCATGGAAGAAGGGACTGCAACTGATGCAGGACCCAAGACTTTGTTAATCAGGCTGACTGAGGGCAACCTGCAAACAGATTATCCAAAGGTAATGACTGCAACAGTGAAAAATGAAGAACATCACATTAAGAAACAAAACCTTTAGTCTTCTTTTGATACAAGTGAAAATGAAATTTTACACAGTTAATACAATGATATTAAGTATTACTCTTTTCTTTTGCAGACCATTCTGTGAAAATATTTAATCAGTTATGGACTGTGTCTGCATTAATTTTATTTTTTAACTTGATTAATTTATTCTTTTGCAATTACAGAATTTATTTTATGACTTAGAACTAACTGTTCCATTAACTCCTTGCAACTGTTGAATTAACTATAAGAGACAAGAACCATGTGCCACTGCATGCATTTATACACTGTTGAAAATATACAGTTTTAATGTCATTTTAATCATAACATTGTGGTTATATTTCTGAACTGCCCATAAACTTTAATTGACAGTGAAACATACTCTGAAAAATGCTGTTTACATATTAGTCCATTAGCTGTATCAATACAATATTTTAATATAATTTTTTCTCTAGCTAGGGTAACCAATACTAGTACAGATAAAATGATGGTCCAAGAACCAGTGATAAAACTGCAACTTGAAACCAGTGATAATATTACAACTTGACAAATTACTTTTGAACTTACTACAATGTATCCTGCACAGTATGCATTTATACAGACTGTTTGCTATTCATGCATTTCAATCTAGTAGGTACCCTGGTCACTTTTTTTAAAAAAAACATGTTTTTTCACACATATTCATTACTAGACATTAATTTAATTTGTACTGAATTATTCTGCATTTGTACATACAAAGATTATCATGTGTATGAATTCTTTGTGCTTACAAAGACTGTAAAGTACATTTAGTCTTGTTGTTGTTTAGTCTAATCTTACAAATTTAATAACATTAATATTAAGCAAAATCTTAAAAAGTGTTTATGTCTCTCTAGAAATATCTAGTGGAATTGGCACCAAAGGCATACGTCCTGTTATTTTAAACTACATACTCAGCAATTAGAAACATTCATGCTTTACATTGTTTTGCCAAAAACAATTTAAAATAGTGACCAGTCTTCTTCAATTTTTTACATATCTTTACTCTCTCTTGTATAGCTGTATTAAAGCAATTTTAAATCATCTTATGTATAGCTTTACAGTTTAACAGGTTGTAAATACAATTTAATACTAAACAATACAATAATAACTAGCATAAAATATCTTGGACTTTCAGATGTAATCTGTTTACCAGTGTTTCCTAATCACTAATGCGTGTTTTTTCCTTCCCCCCTAAAAGTATTGTCAAGAAGGAATGAGATATTTCTTCCTGTAGCTTTATTTTAGATTATTTTGCAATGTATACTGTTCACATAGTCAGTGTAAAACTGATAAAGTACCCCTCCCCCTGCAGCATTGCAGTATTGTTTATCTACTTTATGCTGTGAGAATAGAATGTATGTCAGCCCAACACTTTGGTTATACATTTGCTTTAATAAACTATGGACTTTTGTCTGATTTGTAAATGTTGTAAAAACAAGATCAAAAACAAGACTGAACAGAGAGAGGTATTTTGTAGAAGTCATTCATATCTGTAATGAAGGAAAACTTTGTAAATATATGCTACAATCTGACAGAAAGAGTATGTGTGGTTTATTATAAAATAAGTTATCTGTAACTGTGCTTATAGCTGCAAAATATTTTTCTTTATCAGTGTGCAATTTAAAAGGCTTGGTGCTTTAAACAGACTATAGATGGGGTCATGCAAAGCTCTGTGTCTCTGATTCAGCAGTAAACAGCAAGACTTTGTGTCTTAAGAAGACTTTGGATCCAGCACAGCATAGAAGCAGAGTACAAATTAAAATAAAATTTTCAATGGTGACCCTAACAAACGTTCCTAGCCTGTATCCAAAAACAGGGGGAGTGAGTGGGTAATGTCTTGTGTAAGGTCACTCCTGTAAAAGCACAGTAACTAACGTTTATGTGAAGCACTTCAGATTTCTACAGTTTTCTACAGTTTGCAGCAATATTACAGTTTATTAGATGTCTAAATCCAGAGTGAGACTCAGTGCAGGAAGATGAGCAGTGCCATAAATTCTCCAAAAAAGGTACAATACAATACAATGTTGTAAGACTGAAACTGCCAGTTTTGCTGTATCAACTTCACAAGTGACTGCAGAGACATTTCAACCATCTACAGTAAAGCAGCTTGGCCATCTGCCTCTCAGTTGACTGGTAAGAAAAATTTTCTGTGTTACATACAGTATGAATGCCATAAAGGTAATAATAGTAATAACAGAATGAAATGCATATACAGCATATTAGCACATGTAAAACCTTATTAGGGCAAGTTAATAGTAAGGCATTATGCAAATGGATTGCAAGTTAATAGTAAGGCATTATGCAAATGGATTACAATATTTGACTGGTATCTGAAACAAAATCATGTGTGGTATAAAAAATGTTTACTGTGTGTACAATGTCATAAAAATACAGTGCATGCCACTATTCAAAGGTTTGACTGTACAGACAAAAATGTTAATGGTAAAGAACCAAGAAAAGTTAATATGCTGACATTATATTCAAATGTTAGTTATGTTCTGTCACCAGATATAAAAGGTTTATTTCAGAGTTGCAACAACAGTCAAATCAGTTACTGATAGAACCTCTAGTACTTTTTGTTACAAAAGAATGTAATAACCTTCTATAAGACAGACACAATGAGTTCAGGAAGCTTAGACAAGTTATACATACTTCTTTTCAAAAGTGTATAGGAGTTTTAGATTCATCAGAACAGTTTACTGAAAAATATGAGAAAGACCATACAACATTATAGGAAACTCTTCAACAGCAGTTACAGGATAAAGGAAATAAATTAGCTAAACTGACAGAGACTGAATTCCTCCGTATAAAAGCTGAGCTTAAAAAGAGCAGGAAACTACAGCTGATCTGTACAAAATAGATATATTTTATAATATGTTTATGTTTTAAAAATGGTTAAATATACATGGTAGGATGGTAGGATCTGATGTCTGGACAAATCAATCTCAAATGTTTAAAGCAATACATTTATCAGTATTACAATAAAGTAAAATAAATGACTGCCATTCTCATAGCATAGTCAAAAGGTACACAAAGCAGTTCTAATGTATCAAAATCAAATAAAAATAGTTAATAACAGTAAAGACTTAAAGTCACAGGACTGACATGCTTAAATAAAAATTTAAAGTCACGAGACTGACATGCATGTATTTTCTTTTCATCTAAAATACATCTGAAGTACAATGCACAAGAATAAAAGGCAGACAATAACAAATATAAATAATGTAAATATAAACGTGTTAGTTAAGCTAATATCTATTTTGTTTTTTTACAATTTTTTTATAATTGTATAGTACCACTACACCAAACAGTTAAAGTTCTGAATTTTAAAAAGAAATAAAATCACAGATGGTATTAGTCAAACAGTTTTTTGTAAAATTAATGGCAGGACAGTTAAATAAATAAATAAAAAATACTGAAATCCATGTAAGCTAATTGTAAAATAATGGGCCGGATTCACGAAACCTCCGTGTAAGACTTAATATGTCTTACTCGGAGGCTGCAGTTGAACGGTATGAAGTCAGTATGCCATGCATATTCATGAGGGCATACTGAATCATACCCAGTCTAACATGGTCCGTGTAGGAAAGTAGGGGGCGTGTCCGAATGCAGAGTACTGCAAAGGGACACGCCCCCAGAAGAGTCAGAGGCCTGAAAGTAAACACCCACGAGTGAGCCCTTAGAAATGTCAAGGAATATAACACCACACATCCCCACAGCCTAAACCCTACTGAAAAATGTGTAAAATGTAAAAATAGCAGTTTCATTTTTTTTTTTTTTATAATTTCAAAAATGTTTGCCCACATTTGCGCTCGTTTGCGCAGGTATGCCCTTCGCTCAGCCACAGTTAGCAGACATTGAAAAGCATATAAGATCTACATATGCAAATTAAGCCAAGTAGCAATAGTGTAGCGGTAGAGACGTTGGCCAAAGAGGAGGTAGTCACGGTTCGAGCCCCCGCAACATCATTCACCATTTTTATTTAAATAAGTATGAAACAATCCCCTGACATTATATATATATATATATATATATATATATATATATATATATATATATATATAATCTATGTATATATAAAACTATAATTTAAGTAAAATGTAATGAAATGGGCCATGTATTTGTGAAGAAATCCAACAGAATAATTTAGAAAAAAAGGAGTATAATTGCCCATAGCTGAGCAGCGCTGTAACAAGCTGCATATGAGTGCCCGTAGGGGAGCAGCGCTTTAACAAGCTGCATATGAGTGCCCGTAGGTGAGCAGCGCTTTAACAAGCTTAACATGAGTGTCCGTAGCTCGGCAGTGCTTCACCCAGTGTAATATGAGTGCTCATAGCTAAATAACGCGTTACCCAACGTAAGCCGTTTGCACGGAGCGGCACAGCGCACCAACCCGCTCACCGGCGGGCAACATTGGGCAAGCTGTATCAAAGCTGCCTTTACACAGACACACCTCCTAGCCTGTCTAGACAGTAGTAAAATAAAAACAGCAATGCCATGGGTGGAACCCGGGATACTGTGCACCATAGTCAATGTACTGAACCACTAAGCCATGACAGCTATACTGAGAAATACAGTATTTGCATATATATAGGAATGAATGAAAATAGAACCATGGCAAAGCAGGTTTGCTTTAAGCTGATAAATATCCAAAATGGCCAATCAGAGATAAGTGCGGGAAAACCGGCATATATAAGCCCCATAGGTGGGAATACACACCATAACTGATTGTGGTACCCATTTGCAGTCAGGATGGCAGGTGCTGGAGAGGGAAATCATTTTAGAGCACAAAGGTGGGGTGTTGAGGACTCAAAATATATGGTTTGGCTCCTAGTCCATGATCATGAAGCACAACTCATGCAGGGCCAGGTTCAATGGGGTGCATACAAGGCAGAGGCATGGAACCAGTTGGCACATGATCTCACCAGTGCCACAGGCATTCCGAGGACTGGTGAACAGGTCTGTCACCACCATGCGGACCTGAAGCGACGTAAGGAGGACCAACCGAACCGTTGGATCCAGGAGGCCCGCCAAATGCCCAATGACCCACTACTGAGTAAGTATCCATGTAATTACGTATGTAAGAAATGCTATCCTAGCCTATAGTATGGGGAGGTATGTTCCAATATTCCTTCATTTATATTACAGCTGCAGGTGTCCGTTCCACGAATCGGCGTGCCTATGCTGATAGGCTGCTGAGGTTGTGCCACCAGGCAGGTTAGTAATTATTTAGCTGGTATTGTTATAGAATATAAGTGAGACAGATTGTAAAAGAGTTCACTGTTGTAACCCAGTAATAAAGGTGAAATAAGCCTAGAATAAAGATTCTGCTAGTATTGTATGATTACATAAGTGATGCAGCCTGGAAAAGAGTATATTGCAATCCAGTAATAAAGATTAAACAAGTCTCAAATAGAATTTCCACCTGTATTGTAATATCAGATAACTGCTTCAGCCTGAAAATGAGTGGTAATCAATCAACAAAGGATAGACAAGTGTCGAATACATCCTTGTAAATTCTGCCATATGAAATAAGTGAGTCAGCTGGAAAGGATTGTTGTAACCCAGTAATAAATGTTAATAAAGCCTAGAATTAAGTACCATTCTGAAATGTAAATATAAAATAAGTGAGAGAGTGTGAGAAAAACAGTTTGAAGCTACTAAGAAAGCTGTAATAAGTCTGGAATAAAGGTATACTGCAGTCACTACATAATATGAAATGAATGAGACAGCCACAACCAAAGAGTGTAATGTCTTAAATAAAGTACAGAACCTGGACTGTGTCTGTCCCACAATTTGGATATGTTGCTGTACCCTTGCATTATGGAGATAGTATGGTTGTATGAAATGCTGAATATCCACAGTTGTCTAGACCCATATAAATCAAATGTAGCAGGATGCTGTACCTGAACACAGCCAGATATGAACATATATGAATAAAAATGGAATGTATATTAATGTAGCAGTAACATCCCCATCACCAACATTCCTAAGGTTACATACATGAAACTGTACTAATACATGTAGGGGATATATATATATATATGCATCTACTAGGAAAGTACAGTATATGTATAGGTAGTGTAAGTTGTTAATGTAGTATTTCTCCACCCTACCCTATTTTCACAAATTATGCCATTCCACACCAAACTGGGTATGTGTATTCACAATTAATTCCCATGGACATTTGTCCTGTTGGTTCATACATACCTGCATGTACGTTGATGCATGTGCCCTGTTCACATATCCAAACCTGATGGCCTGTTGCCACCAATCAACCTGCATGCTGTTGGAATGTGCACTGCTGTTCTAAATATGCATGTGTTATGCTTGCTGCTTGAATGTTCGGAATTCATGGGTGTTTGGTTAATGGGAATACTGATGCATGCTGTTACAACTAATTTTGAATGGTGTTTGTTACTAACCCAAAATGCCATAAAATACTGCTAAATATAGGACAACAGGGAAGGCGGGTTCCAGCGGACCCACCTCTCCCACCTCAGCTGGCGCGTGCACCTGGCACCAGTGCCCAGGCCGGGACCTCCTCCTCCAGTGGCCCTGTGCCACCTTCGGGTGGAAGCGCTGCAGGGGATGGGGCTCGTCCCCCCTCTGCAAGCGTGGCCGGAGGAGAGCCTCCACTCACCCTCCATAGGGTCTGGTCTGTGGTGCGTAGTGAGATCAGGCATTCTGTGACTGATCCCCTACGCCAGCTCGAGGCAAGAGTGGCGCAACTTATGGGTGTGCCTGCCTATCCTATCCAGCCCCCAGCACAGCCCCAGCCTGGGCTGTGAAGGCGCAGTGGTAACTGCCCATGGGTGGGGATCTCAGTTCCACTGTTGCCATCTGTGGGCTCGCGATATCCCAAACATCCGTCCCCATAAATTGTGTTTACCCACCCACATGTGTCATACTCTGCCCCTGTATGCGTCTTGTTTGTCTTGTCTGTTAACCTCCCCAACCTACCTCCCCAAATATACCTACTTCCTGTACCTCACATTCCACTCTCACCTGAAAAAAATAAAAATAAAAAAAGGGCACCCTGTTCCCACAAAAAAATTACGCCCCATTATCAGCTGCCCAATTCGCACACATGTCCAATGGACATGTAAACTGATAATTCTAATTAGCAGTACAACATATTTAGTTGTCCTCACCCCTCTTTCAGGGGTGGAATGTTTCAAATTTCACACCAAATTTCAAACATATGCACAGCTGTTGCTGATAAAGAAATGGGCAGCTATGGACCTTCCCTACATCTTTCCTGCACATCTTGAGCTTGTTTTCCTACTGTCCTACCCTCTTTGTGCCCCCTTTTTCACCACTTTCCTATTTCCCCATTTTCTTTTCTTTTAAAAGAAAACAGCGCGGGTGTTAGCGGGAGTAAGCACTTTTAAGCAGTAGTCAGCGAAGCGTAGCTAAGCGCCGGGCAAACTTGCGCAAACCCGGATACAACTGCTTAAAAGTGCCTTAGTCACTCTGTAAGGCCTGTAGTCTGCTCATCATCAAAATAAAATACCCCTGTCAGTCTCGAACCGCAGACCTTGGAAACACTA